>NW_024537472.1:0-213323 GCF_016647745.1 Suillus plorans | reverse complement strand
TCCACGTCTGTCTGCTTCCAACCATCTCGTGCAGAATGTCCAAGGTGTCGGCGTGATCTATAGATGTATCAAAATTCTTCATCTGAGTGTTGGGGTCGAAGTGCTCGAAATCATTGACATTGAAATCCTCCGCTTTTATCACGTCATCGACCAGACGTTTGGCCTCTGTCATCGACTTCCGATCGCTTCCTGTCACCAGCCACGACATCAGCCTCCAGACTGACATGTTTTTCCAAGGCCAAGGTGGTGCCGTGGACGTGAAGGGTCACCTGAGGGCACCTCACCATCCCGTATGCTGCGGTCACTAGTATGGGATTCAGCAGGACGTATGTTGGAGAGTTCATCTGCCGATACAAATGCATCTGGATCATATGAAGGGCGATGACGATATTGGCGGGCAATGCCAAACTTATTGAATAATGTGCAGATAGAGTCGAAAACATGAAGAATTATGCGGGTAGGACGCGAGGTTGGCTGATCCTGAGCAAAAGGTAGTGGTGCTTCTGGAAGTTCATCCCTATATCGCAGTGGGAGTCTCTGCATGCGCCTTGGGCGTGAATTATGATCACAGTCCAGAGTGGTGGAAGGGTCTGGGGGAGGAGAACTAGTTGGATTGTGGCCAATTGAATTGTTGGTGGATGGGGAAGGAGCGATGCTGTTGGATTGATCCAGTATCTGGAAAGTATGGTTGATTGTTGACTGCTCTAAATCGATGCCTGAGGATGAAGCCACTAAGGTCTTGGATACTAATTAGTCTGTTACCCATGGACGATAAAATAAGTATCACGTACCTGGTCTTCATCCGCTATGGAGGGTTTCATTTTCTTAAACACCTTAACGTGCCGGGGGTCTTCACGAGCTCGACGTTTGAAATTCTGGGCTTGTAAATCCACGCGGTGCTTGTAATGGTTGCAAGTCCTACGATGTCGACCGAGCCCCGTGTAGTCAGAGAACTTGCCTGGACAGGGCGGCCCACATTCCCAGCGGTGATGGTCCATCGTCAGAAGACACAAAGTCAGACACAGAAGTATGCAGAGGGTAGATCTAGTAATGTTCATTTCAGGTCGATCATTTCCCAGCAGTTGACCGTCAGGTCAGCAGTGAAGTGGTCAATAATCAAGAACTGTAGGTGTAGTACTAGCAGCACTGCCACTCTATGTAATAGCTCCACTTCCGTAGCGCGTCACTGCAACGTGATATCGACCTCAAATACTATATGTCTACGTACGTCATGTAAAACTCGCAAAGAATGAACTCAGAGTTGTGTCTTGTGTCGATGCCAAAGGCAAAAGGGCTAATACAACTATTGTATCAATTCAAGAAAGCATCGCACACGAGTGCAATGTGATGGTACATCGGGTATCTGAAAATGGTGTGCTAGAGTACAAGATGACGATGAATGCTAATGGTAGGACTGAGTGACAATGAGTATCAAGGTGGGTTTAGCAGCAGGCATCTACCTGTGGGTACTATATTATGGTAAGCTCTGGCCCCGGACAAGTGCAGCAGTGCGAGCACGCGTGCGTGAACGTGTGTTGTTGGCTGGCCCTGCATCAAATGCTTCCTCTGCCGTGCGCTTGGCTGTCCTACTGCGTGCCATCACACTATGCCAATGCTTATAACGATCATGAGCCATTGTCAGACTTGCGAGGGCAAGCTTAGAAAGCATCCCATCCCATCCAAAGGGGAGAGTGACAGGCGCGGCCAGCAAGGCCGAAACGTCAACATTTGGGCTGACCTGTTGGGACAGCTGTGCATACTGTTCCCTCATCCGGGACAGTCCCCTCTCCATCATGAGTGTGACATTGTCCATTGATTTGTTCGGAAATAATTCCTGTTGTAAGTATGGTCAGTCACGAATCGCTTAGTGCCGGTGGGACTTACGCCACATGCTGTGAGATTTTGGTTCTGCGTGTCTATGTCAATTCGCCCATTGACGTCTTGCACCCAGACCTGGAAATGCACGCTTGACATTGCATGCCAGACGTGCCCTTCAACTTCAATTTCAGCAGGTACATCGAGTGATCTTGGTCCAGTGCGGTTGGAAAGGAAGGTGGTGCGGGAGCGAGCATTCTCATCCTTTTGTAGCTTTCGCCACGCATTGCTCATATGCTTGGGTTGGCTGTAGGTGACGCGTTCATTGATCTCGGCCATGAAGAGCAGGATGATATCTGGGAATGCCTCGACCCTGTCCCTGAGCCTCTGCAGTAGATCAGCTCTGGACTGCGATACAGCCACCTCGCCCATGACAGGAGTGCTTAGGATGGGGGGTCGGTGAGGGCAGTAACCACGTGGAGAACATCAGGGACACATTTCACCGAGTTCCCGTCAATGGTCAAGTTAGTATGGGTGTCTGAGGACAGTAAATTCTTGACCATGAGATCCTGCAAATAATCGTCTAGACGTTCCAATCCTTTGCCGATAACCTTGATTATAGCCTTGTACGGGGGATGGCATTTCAATGACAAGGGTATGGGTATTGCAGTTGTATTCCAACCTAGAAGAATTGTATGTTATAACTCGAAAGAAATTATTGGAATATGTTTACCTTGGTCTTGCAGGGTAGTCTTCGATTTTGCAAGATATATAATTGTAGTCCGCTTGAGTGATATTTGAAATACCTGGCAACGTAATGATTAAGTAAATGATATGTTGAAGCGCACAGACATACCTCGCAATCTGCCTCACCATTCGATTGTGAGACAAATTTTAAGCACCTTGTGTCGTGCAGTAATGGGAGCCTTGGTCAAATTTGGATTGACTTCACGGAGGGTGGCTTGAGATGTAGAAGTGTCCTTGGTCGCCGGCTTTCTCCCCAGCTCGTTGCTAACCTGGTTGGAGGCTGCTTGTATCGTTCGATAACTTTCACTTTGCAAGTAGGCCTGCCCTGGCTGTTGTTTTTAGGGCTATGGGATTGTGAGGAATGACTCCTGATAGTGATTGTGCTGTGTCGTGGACATGACGATTGCGATTGGGCTGAAGGCCTATTCAATTACTGGCAGGTAAAGGTGCGTGCGATTATCTAATTGATCTCCATTTAGTCAACAAACAAAAACTCCAATCATGACACAACGACGCAGTGCCAATCGGCCAAGACCCGTGGAGTTTGGATCACTTGAATACCCCAGAAACTAGTGATGACTCAGATCAAACTGGTGAGGCTAATACATGACCATATATTGCAGCTTCTTAGTTTACATTAAGCTTAGCGTGAACCATGCGTAAGTTGATCGGAGTTCACTGAGTCGCATTGAGTCCGAGTCACTGCCAAGTCGCATCATGTTGCGCCCTAGGATCGGAGCTTGTAGCATCCTTGGAGCTTGTAGTACCCTAAGCTCTGTTATAAAGATGCCATGGTGAGTACAGCCGCGCATTAAAGTCTGAATCCAAGTCATTGTTCCTCTATAATCACGACCCATGTCAGTAACTACTATCACTTCAAGCATACTCATCGATGTGGAGATTGAAACCGACCATCAATTCCATATCCCACTTTGGAAGCTTTTATGGAGCAGCTCAGTAATGATGAGCCGGCGCGGCAATGGCCAGAGTTATTCCTCACCCCTTTGAAACTGATGGGAGTGAAGACTCTAGATGATATGTGCATCGTCTCTCCAGAAAGCCTTCATATATTTTACAACCTGTGCCCTCTGATGATCATGAATTTCTATGTTCATGTCATCGACACAATAATGCGCTGCAGCCAGAGCCCACATAGAAAGACTCAGAAGGTAAAAAAGTTCATGCAGGAACTTCGACAAACACTAACCACTCCACGATCACACAGATCAGAGCATAAGACACTGTATATTAAACTGACAGTGCTGCAGGCGGCGGATACTAGTACAGAATGGGTAGATTAGTGCATTCCCAAATGAAATGTATGAAATTATGGTATGGCACGTTCGTGGTGATCAATTGCAGTAGTGTTGCGAGTTGGAATCAGAGATCTAAGATGCGCGAGAGCATCTGGTCCAGAAACATATCTTCAAGCACAGATCCAGGATGGCTGGACGATCGCCCGCAAAAGCTAAGGAAGACGGGCTCTGAACTGGAGTGTGAGAGAGGTGCTTCCAGATTCGAAGAGGAACAAGAAATTCGTTGGGCGTATGAAGGGGCGACTGCGGTAGATGATGTGCCCCAGCCACTGACGCCAACAGCAGGCGAAATTGTAAGGTCATGGGACGCCAGAGCAAGGGATTCGAGCTTGTTTAGCGAATGAACAGGAAGTTTGTAGATGAAGTGCTTAAGGGGAAGGAATGGATTCTCGTCAGTGTATTCAGGAGGAGGCACGAAGTGGGTCTCTGCATCATGTTTGAACATGATGTACCCGTGGCTGATCTTCTCCGATCGCTCACCTCTGACAGTGCGATACACGAGGACAGACATTACCCAGAACATGCGAAGCAAAACACCGATTCTGCAACCTTTCCAAGCACATCAGAGATAATTTAGCGATACAATACAAGTACTCACCAAGAACGAACGCGACAGCGCGACCCGAGTCCCATAGGCCGAGGGCCATAATGGTGCAGTGAACACACCCGAGGAGAAATCCTGCTTTCTTGTGCTCCATGTCATGGTTATGGTGGTGAGGTTCAACTTCATGGTGGCGATATATCTGCACCACAGATCAAGACTGAACGCAGACTGTGGAGGACTAATGCTTAAAGGCTAAATCTGTTAGTCATGACTCAACACTTGAGCTTACTAAGCCCAACTTGTCTCAAGATGTAGGTGCACGAATGATATCAAGGGTTAATTAGGTCACTGGGACACTGCTTCAAATACACGTGCTAGGAGAGCAGTTTGCTCTTGGAGTATCATAACGATTTCTTTTCCTAACCCAGCGAGTCTCTCTTTGTCCCCGTTATCGGTGGTACACCGCTTCTTTGCAGGTGGAAGTTCTACTTGTGAGGAGTTTGTGATATCGCGAGCAAAGTCCCGGCGACTCTGAGCCTTTTCATGCTGAGGTTGATTAGTACTATGCGATAATTTGAGACAAGACCTCAGATGAGACTCACTTGCAGCCTGTTAGATTTGCAGCCAAGGCTCGAGTCGCTTGACAAGGCACGTTTCAAAATTGTCCGTGGAATATTGACAGGAAAATTTTCATGCTGGTAACAAGAACGCTCATGAGTTATTTCGTCACATGGTATTAGGAAATATTACCTCCTGCTCAGCATCTTCTCTCGTGTTGTGCGTTGGTGATTGTGACCTTTGGGAATCCAATGTCTCCTGAGCATCGAGACCTGGTTTCGCTCTTGATTGAGAGCAGGCTTGACTGTATATGTAGTTTCCTTGCGAATCAGCTGATGCTCCTTGACCATTTGCGGGGAAATGCCATCTTTCAGAATCTGGTGAGTCTCTGACTCCGAGGATTTGTGAAGCACTGTCATTGCGACTAGAGCCTCGAGAGCTATGTTCAGAGCTTTTATCAGGATCATAAGGCATTGTGAAAGATATCTGACAATTGATCGCTACCTCATCCTCCAAGTCAGGCTAGTAGTACCTCTTACCACCCTAATGATATCATTCGTGGAGCATCAATTACATTTCCAAGCACATGATTCACGGCGACCTGACTAGCGTAAGTTTTGCATATGCTGTATGGGGAAGAGATGAACAGGTGGTACTCAGGTGGAGCGCGAACGCGAGGTGGACGCGAATTGGTTCCGCATGATCAGATGTTCTGTTCTTACATATTAGATTTTCCGAACGTGGTAAGCTGTACGTCAACCGTACTCGGATTTGATGAAGTGACACCAAGGCCAACGGGCCCCAGATCGGCCTGAGGATCGTGTCAGACAGTGGCACCTTTCTAACTTGAAATTCCAAACCTGTAACTCGGTCTTGAACACTGCACTGATAATATGCTCCATTTGCCACACGAGATCGAAAGGACAGTCTTTCAACTTGCAGCAGGCGTCCATCCTGCAAACGATGTGCACTCGTATTTATTGGTCGCCCCCAGAGTTCATGACTGGTAGGCAAAAGTCCTGAGATATGCTGGATTCAGTTGCGACTTACAAGATGGTAATAGGATTGAAGGATTGATGTATCGAACCGTTGTCCTTGCCAGTGAGGCACGAGCATGCCTTTTTGTTGATTCACTTCGTTCTCGACCAGTGTTTGCTTCTGTGAATGTCAAATCTCTCTGTATTCGCGGTATGGTGCAACTCACCACTGTGGTAGAGGTCATACAACTGTGCAGTGGTATTGTCGACCTCACCCTCTGGATTCTGCCAGAGGGGGATCATGACATGCTGGATCACCTATTGGATGCATTAAACAAGCTACCTTTATCACGGCTGTCTATCCACTTATCGACCGTCTTCCATAGAACTGACGTGCCATTCCTACCATCCATCTCTCTATTCAGCAAAGTCACCCACCTTGACTTGTTGGAAGGTTGGGTGCTTTGGGGCTCCCCAATCGGCATACATTGCCTAACGCAACTTACACATATTTCCCTTCGACTGTTCACTGATCGGACAGCACCAGCCTTGCTGCAAATGATCCTTGCAGATTGCATTCACCTGAAGGTATTGGTTTTGCGTGTAACAGAGGAAGTTGGCAGGGTAGAAAAATGGTTGCAGGAGCACGACGGTCTCGATGATCATCGTATTGTTGTGACGGCCAAGAGCTCTCATGATACCTGGAATTGCAGAACAAGTGATGGTATGAGTTTGTGGCAGTATGGAGATTATATTGCAAAGTGTCGAGACGCGATACATGAATGTACAATTTAGGCCGAGAATATCTGCAAGGTATATGATCATATGGCATCATATGGTTGACGTTGTACGTTTGATTCGTACATATCCCGATTTGGCTGAGGTTTATGACATCTCCGGCATTTGCCGGAATGGTGCACGCAGACGGTGTTCATGGTCACTCCGAGTCCGAGTCGTGAGTCCCCGATAGGCTGTTGCACATTTGACTTGCGTTTTTTCAACTCTAGCTCCTTTTCGAGTATGATCTAACCCACCCTTTGAACAAGTCCACCATACCCCTCGCGCGCAACTCCCTCCGCAAGCTACGCACCATACGACATCCAGACGTACTTAGATACATCGATGTCGTAGAATCCGACTCAGCCATTTGCATCACGACTGAAAGGGTTCGCCCTCTACCCCTTGCGCTATCCCAATCATCCTCCAATGTTCCACGCGAGCGAGAGGACTGGCTGATTTGGGGGTTACACCAAATTTCAGTCAGAATTGTTCTTCCCGTCTGCGTTCAGGCCTTAATTGCTGACCTTCTGAGCTAGGTTGCTCTTGCTTTTCTCAACGATTCCGCTTCCTCGACCCACGGAAACGTTCGTCCAAATGCTATATTCATCACTCCTTCCCGTAGCAGCTCCTGCACTCGATAGGATAAAGACATTGGCGCGGTCTACTCAACATTGGGATGAAGTCGTTAGGAATGACACAGATGATTGTCACCGAAGAGTTCAAGAAAGGTGAGTGTCCTCCTCGTAATTCTGTCTTTTGTGGTATTCTCAAGATCACATAGGAGCAGACATCGTGGACAATGTTATTGTCGGGACAGCAAGTTGGTCAGAACTTTTCCAGAAAACCGACTTCTTCCATAAGTATCGATAAAACCTTCAAGTTATCGCATCAACTGGCACTGCAGATCTGCAGATCAATTGGTAAGAGTTCCTTCCGATGTACGGCAAGTCTGCAAGTCCGAACGTCCAGGGCAGGAACCGTCGAGTCTCGGATATGGCAGCTGGTCATGAAACTTGAATACGTCGACTCGCATCCTCCTGCATTCTAGATGCGTTCTGCACTGCTATTGCAAACGTGTATCGGACATGCTCTTCAAGTTGTCCCTCACCATCAAGCAGGCTTATACTCTTATACTAGTGTTTATTTCACAGTTGCTCCGCGCTTCAGGCTGGGAATGCCTGACAAATTGGCAACAAAAGGTATAACAGATGTGAGTCTTGCTTCCGATTCGCTCCATCGTTCTGATATTGTTTGCTGCTAGTTGACTTTGTCTCGTTATTGCCCACGACCACCTTTGATGTCAGTGATGAGCCTTTGCATGGACCCACCATGACATTACAATGACGCTACAAGTTCCGCAATGAGATCCAACTCAGAGTTTTGCTTGCGCTCAATACCCCTTTGCTCTGACACCACATTTCCGTTCTTTTCGGAAACGCCACAAGGGTCCATATAACGATATCATGGTCTGCTCCATTCAAACAGAGTGGAGCATTTTATTAATTATTTGACTTTAGTCCCCGCGCATATCGTAATCTGGCCATGGTTCCATTGCAGTCCTTCCCGTTAGCGGCTCTGATGAGCGTAAATCTTGTTCTACATCCGTAAATCTTGCTCCACGTCAATTTCAAATATTGGTGCTTGAAAAGCTTTCATCTTGGGTACGTCAATCACCCTCGTTTTTTCCTTCAAGTTCCTATTACCCATGTCGCAGTCTCCGAGTCCTTCTGACAACAATTCACCTAATGCAACCCATAACGCTCTCAAACGGCGCATTGCTGCTCTAGAAGAGCAAAATGCTGAGCTGCAGGGAGAAAGCCATCGCAACAAAAGGTGTTGTACTAACATGGATTGCTATATGTATCTGACGCAGCTGATGTCCAATAGCCATGGTGATATATATGTCCCCGCTGGCCGAGCCATCCGGCGCCTCGTGAGCTTAACTGACAGGGTTGAGGACCTTATCGGAGAGCACGATCGAAGGAGCGCTCTATGTGATGAAGATGACCAACACACGGAAGAGTGGGTATTATGCTCGAGTACTTCAGTCGGTTGGTTTGATCCTGTTTTCAATATTCTAGGGAGGAACGAACCTATCAGTCATTTCAACAGCTACTTCGCTGGGTTCCATGTGTCCGCAGCCTTATCAACTCTCAAAGTGACAGATATCAGCTCAATGTTGCTTATCAAAAGGTAAGTTGTCCGTCATGCAAGTAGTCGCATCAATGTTTAAACCCAATTGAATTCAGCTCAATAAAGGTGCCGATTCAGCACGGGGCGATGATGCTAGTTCTTTGAAGAAAACAGTGGCTTCGTGGCTCAATGAGAGCCGTCCTACCCCCAACCCACCAATCTCTTCAGTCGACAAGTCCGGACGTGGATTTTATCATGATGCGACCGGGGAACTTCTATGTCCTGTGGATTTCCATTGGGCCAATCCAAGGTATGACCTCACTAACCGGCTTACTACACCTCATACTGATTATAGCCATAGAACGAAGGAAGGGATACGAAACTACGAACCTGACTTCCAAGTCACTGCTCATTCATGGCCGGCATTTTTGTATAGTAACAGCAAATATGACCCTGACAACCCAACGAAAGGGCTGTTCAAAAGTGTTTGGCTCGTCAGGGTGGGTATTAGTATCTGCTTTCAAGGTATTGTACTCACCTATTGGCACAGACTTTCAAACATATTTTTACATCCCCCAGCTCTGCTGGGGAGATACGACCTGACAAAGAAGAACCCCTGGGCTACCAGGAATCATCGCACAAGCGGTCTAGGACCTCAGGTGAACGGCGCACCCGGTCCAACATTGCGACAATATTAGGAATGCGCTCAGTTCAACCGCGAGCCATCGCCTATTCAGCAGTCCAAGTAAGTTTAATAAATTTCTTAGACACAATGATAACTGAAGGGACCTGGAATCCCAGTTACGATTTGCCTTATCAAGCTGTGGTGCCTGGCGTATCGTTGATGATGAGTTTGATCATCGTCAGTTTTATATCTACATCATCGACTACTTCAAGCATCCACCTACATCTGCCGCCAAAGCTTCCATCGACTCTCTTCTTGTTTGGTGGAACAGGTGAGTGTGTTGTAAGCTTTCTGTTGTTCGTACATTTCTTACACTTTGTAGAAAGGTCTTTGGGGCTCGCAATGTATCTACTTACTTGCCTCAGAATGTAGCGCAATACTCTGTTGCTAACACTTCTGCCAGACGCTGCCAGTGATACGTTTTACTAATGCATGTACTACCTATTTGTATTATCTATGTACACAATAATTTACATTGTGGGATCAGTATAATGGATGCGCAGCTATTCTAAAATAATCAAAATTGAACAGAAACGCAAATGAATGGCATGGATTTAGAGTGACAAACGAAGCTGGAATTGTCACACACGGCACATTGCTGCCATAGCATCGTGTATCCCCCATGTAGACCTAATTGTGTAACATGGCGAGGCTACACAATTGAGACATTGAATGACAGCCAATACATATACCCTGGAGGTGTCTGGGAAACCTTTACTTTTCGTCACTGTTTATGAAATATATGTGATTACTGCCTGAGATTGAAATCGTGCATCAGAATGAAGTAAGTGCAAGAGATGCGCCACAGTAAAAATAGTTTGAAACATATATTGAGAGGGCATAAGTTTGGCTACTGATCTATGGTTACTACAGCTTGACTCATGTGACAGATTGCAACAAACGGGCCATCACATTTAGGATTATAATGTAGTATCTATTATCAAATGAATAGACTAGGTGTATCTAATTGCCGCCATATGATATCCACTGCTCCAACAAATGACATACGAAGTCAAAAGTACCGATTCACAGCGAGATGCCACTTACTGGTGAGTCATAACTTTTGGACGTTATACCATAATTGTGTCATATCGAAGACGCCTGTGGCCAAGTTGTGGCTTTACGGATCTGTAGCCAAAATGATATTGCACAGAAGTAAGTCGCTAGTTTCAATATGAATGAAAGGGAAGCTAAATCATCCTCATCACCCTAGTCATTGGCCACAGGACTTAAACGTATAATACTATTTATGAGTTTACAGACTGACGTGCCGTGATTTTACTAATTGTAGGTGTTAGACAGTTTGTAAGGTGAGTATAAGAGTTGGTCGTAAAATTTATGTTTAAGTGGTGTGGTCTTGGACGATGTCAGAAAATTAAAATTTATTTTTAACTTATAAGTATCATATTTGGAATTTCACGGACAGATCGGATGCTGTACTTAGCGCTTACCGTACTGCCCCACGGCGTCTCAAAATAAACTGCATCTGCGCCATACAACACAACCTCTCGGTCAATTTAAAGGGATTGCAGGAATACTTTACATCGTCGATTCGTCGAAATCCAACTGCTCTCCAATCTCGAAAACCACCGTACATATTCCACTTATCACATTTTCGTTGCAATGACCGCTCGAAATCGCAAACAATTTCTTTTAAAACCATCTTACGCGACTACTTTCAGTGGCCGGCAGGATCTCACGCTCTCTCGCACACTGGATGGCGAAATGCTATCACGCTCGTGAACTAGGCCACGCATTTAGAACTCGACTCTAAAATATACCACTCATTCCATGTGTGTTCTTATATCATCGAGGCGTGTGCATGAGCTGCGGCATCATGATGTTGCCATGTCATGGTACACACTTCAACGACAGAGGAAGCCAGATAGAGACATATGGACATACTCCCGCTATTCCGATCTTTTTTATGCGGTATCTTTTGATAACGTTCTTGGTTACAGAGGAGGCACATCTGATTAGGAAGCACAGGCAAGTGGCAAGATCAAGCTGTACCAAGCCGATGGGAAGAACTAACCAACATTCTGCAAGTGCGTGGCAGGCTCACCTTTCGTGAAGAACACTGCATCTGCGAAGCAAGTCATGAGATTGGGCTACTCGTCGTGTTATGATGGTATGATGACCTTTGCCCGTTGTCATGTTCCCTGTTTGCGCGGTTTGACCGTCGTTCTTGAATTGGGACGCGGCGGGACGGGCACTTTTGGCTATCCACATGGACTACAATGTGAACTATCAATGATGTCGATGATCGAATCACTGGGCCACTGGCATATGTGTGTTACACGCTTCTTTGGGTTGTGATCGTGCACTAGTATTCACGTAGACTACAATGTGAATTATCAATGAAGCTTATCAGTTTGTTACACGGATGAAACCCTTCTTTGAGTATAGTATGTTTCAAGTGAAACCAAACAAATCGGTTGAGAAATGGTGGAGATCGTGTTTCGGGCTGCCAGTAGTATATTAGTGTGAATCACGTAACCAATAGTAGTGCCAACCACATCAGTTTCACGTTCTATAATCTGTTTTGATCTCCTGCAGCTGTGCAGTTTATTGAAATTTTGCACAGCGAATGGAAGTTATGAGTTGGATCAAATTCAAATCATGTAAGCATATAAAAGAAGGAGTCCTGTAACTTTATCTACATAGCACGAGCCTGAGCGTGCGATGGTCGCACCCATAGAGAATACAGGAATTCAGACGTCGAAGGTAAGAATTCCCGATTATATTTCTAGATCAAGTCTATTGACTGCAATTACTCTAGTATTTCAATGGTACGTGGACTTCATACAGGGGTTTACACCATTCTCATCCTGAATATATGCAGTGGCCGGTCTAGGAGTTTTGGTAGGTCTACAAGTCATAGACGATATCCCCTCTTATACTCCGTAGATTTTTGACTATTTCTTAACGCTCGAACCTGAAGTGAGTTTTCTTTATAGAGTTCGAACATTTCTTGACAAATGTTACAAGATTCGATGGACATGGAACAGGCGCTGGAACATCACTCGTATTCTTTTTGTAATTTCACGCTACATGGCCTTTGCAGCAGCTGGCATGACTTCATATGGTAAGCAGCTACCCGTATACCCTGGTACGTGACATTGACAAGTGACTAGCTGCCATTGCTACACGAGCGAATGAGAATGTCAGTGTTCAGTGTGTTTTGTTTATTGCCGTATGAACTGAAGGACGACGAATACAGTGCACAAACTTTAGCAGGACTTCAAATGGTGATCGATATCCTGAACATTCAGCATCTTGTCACTGACTTTTACTGCAGCAATTCACATCATAACTATTGTATCATCTGAAGGTTCGCTCCATATATGTAGTGTTTTTTGGGCCTGAAATCTACCTCTTTCTTATACAGGTCTTTTGATCATTCGTACATATGCGTTCTGGAGAAAGAACAACAAGCTCTTGGCAGTGTTACTAGTCTTGGCAGCAGTACGTTGATCTGGTCATGCATGCTCATATCCGCCGTCTGTTGATATCGTAATGTAGATTTGCATTGGGTGTGGTGTCGGTCTCACAGATTTTGTCAGTGGCCTAGCGCCGCCCGCAAACCCTTCAGGTGGGTTTGCATTCCTTTTCTTTCCTTGTAGACGACAAATGTGCTTTTCAAGCTACCCCCAAAAGCAACTGCACTTTTGAAGCGAGTCGCAGCAGTGCCATTCAATATGGCTTTCTCGCAGCCTACGAAATATGTAAGGATATATCTCGTTTCCATTCCATCACAGCACAACTTTTCATTCCCATTCACCTAGTGCTGTTGTATTTAATGGTGTTCAAGAGATATAAGGACTACAGAGACTGTAACAGTCGTCTGGTGAGAGTAGTCTTCCAGGGTGGAGTGTGGTATATGGCTCCCATCATCTGTGCGGTGACCTTTTATTCCATTTAACATGTCCCGTGTTAAAGCACTTCTTCCAGTCGTTTCTTTGGCCAATATGGTGATCACGGTTGTGGTGCCAGTAAGTTGCACATTGTATGCGCTCATTTGACGATTTTTGCTAATTTTGGGCAGCCATCATATAACGAGATGCTGGACTTGTGCGTGGCAAATCATTCAGGATGGTTCAATGAAAAAAAAAACTGATGCATCATAACAGACCACAAATTGTCCTCCACAGTGTGTTGGCATCCCGTGTACTCTTTAGTCTGCATGCAAGTGAACGCGGTGAATTAGAGGAGACGACATTACAGATATCGACATTTTGTCCAACTTAGTACAATAAAAGGCATACCTCACTTGGACTTGATTTATTATCCTACAACCTCAGCATGTCCCGTCAGAATGTATACGTAGCATAAGAGATCTCGCCTATCAAGGACCACCGAATTGGAGGATACTATCACGAAGCACGATCATCTGCCGCTCCATCTGATTTCCCTGCTCTGTATCTTCATCGACCTCATCTATGTTGTTCTTCACCTCTTCCAGCGAAATCGTTCCTGGATCCGCACCTGTCCAGTACTTCTGACGGGACAGAAGCAGCCACTTACGTTCTCGCAGGAGACGCTCAAGGTCTGCCAACGTCACCCAACCATGCCGAGTGTTATGCAGCCATATAGATCCCGCGAGTGAGACGCTTTGCAAAGAGGGACATGATGCGTGCCACCTTGACGCGAGGGTAGCCGTCAAAGTTTTGTCGTGTAGTGCATCGGCTTTATTTCGCGACATCAGTGTCAACGACCTGAGGCATTCGAAGCCGGAGAGGAATTCAGGAAAGGCTTCGAGAAGTTCCTGTAGATGCTTGGAGCAAATGTTGTATGTAAGTAGAAGATGGCGCACCTGCGAGACAACTCCATCACTCGAGTAAAAGGCAAACGAATTCAGTTTTGGCAGGTTCTTTGCGATCGCTTTGAATGCTGCAAGTGCACTCGTTGTGTCGCTCAGACGGGTGATGACCTGCAGTGCGGTCAATGGGCCGGTAGAATAGGAAAGGATGTTCGATGCAGTATTGAGGATATCGTCTTTGAAAAGCGCTTGATGCAGCAAACAGAGTTCCACTTCCTTGATTTTTCGATTTGGAACTACTGCAGCCAGTACCAGAGGAGACGCAGAGACCCGTGTAAGCTTTGTGAGAGTGTCGCTAGGCAGAACCATGTCATTTACGAATTTTCCGCCGAACATGGCATTGCGCAGTTCCGTCTGCTCTGTAATTAATTTGATGAAGTCCTTATCCCAGTCGAGTGTTGTAGTGAGAGAACGAAGTCGAAATGAACATCCATGCAAATATTTTGCGTAAGGGCCGTCGAGGAGAATTGTAAGATCGGTGAGTGAAGACGCGTTTAGCAACGCACGACGCAGCAGGTTGAAGTAATTGAAGAAAACGTCATAATGTCGAGTAGCATCAGCCAAGATCAGAGTACGAGCACAAGATGCAAGATGCGGGTACGATGCAAAACATCTGAGGCATGGTATGATCATGTCCTCGGCAGGTTCGACGTTCCTGTAGATCACGCGCTGGGAAATGAACCGGAAGCTTTGGGATACGATTGCCGTGTTCACCAGGTCTTTATTCCCCAGGTATTTGAGTATGTGATGTATGAGTTCGGAAGGGATGGAAAGGACTATGGTACCTGTGTTAGAAAATAGTCAAACAGTCAGATTTAGATTTGCTAGACGTACCACCACCAGGCCTATCCTGAGATCGATCGGCGTAAGCCTCAGGACAATCCACGCAAAATTTCCCCTCCATCGCGGAAGATAATATTTCTGGTGTGCTTTGCATGCTTGTGTGATATCTGTTTTTGAAGAAATGATTCCAAAAAGACCACATCATGGTAATCCGAATGACATAATGTCCATATCAAGACGTATTGATGGCATAGCTAACGAACCTTTGCCCTCTCACTACTATGAACTCCAGGTCATTCAAATAGTTAGAATAATATTTGCGGCATATGGCTACCTCTCCGCGACGCTCAAGAAGACGCTTCTCTTCCGCATCCATTGGTGCGACATGGAATGCGCAGTTTTCACCACTTTCCACACCAGTTTCGCGAGGTCGCCGCAGAAGGTCCTCATCCGTCGACTTTGATGATGATTTTATTCGCGGTTCAGACGTAAAGGGAGAGAAAACGATAAATGCACCACTCGGTGACCAGGACCTTGAATGCGAGACGATGCTTGAACCCGAACTCGAAGTCCATCCATTGACATATGCATCACTCCCTACAACTCCTATATTGCCGTCTCCGCCTGCCTCTCCACCTCCGATAGCCCGGAGTCAAGAGCTGCCGAAAGACCAGCCTTTATTTTCTTTATGGGACTACCTATGGGAAGAGCTTCTCGCAACTGACTTTGACTCGCATCAGGAGTTGAAGTGGGAGAGGGTGAGCAATTTCCTGAGTATTCCTCTGGCAATGGAAAAGGTGCGTATAGATTCATGTGAGTGACATGCGGTGCTCATAAAGCATAGATTATTGGTTTTGGCTTCATACTTTGTTTAGACTCATTCCTCTATACTTTTACGATACTACCCATCAGGTTTGCCCTGGCGACCATCCGATGTTTCCTGAATTTCTTCAAAGTCTCCAAATTGCCTCTCCCACCATCACAGAAAGCTGACATCATTCGAATGATGCTGCTTGTGGTCTCCATCATGGTGTTGATTCCGCTCACGGATGCCAGTAAGATCTATCACTCCATACGCGGACAAGACACCATCAAACTATATGTAATATTTAATGCATTAGAGGTACGTTCGTTTATATTTCGGTTCAACCGATGCACATGACTAAACTTTTTCCGTCCTAGATCGCTGACCGCTTGTGCGCATCGATAGGGCAGGATATCCTTGACTGCCTATTTTCCCGTTCGACGCTCGAGGTACTTTCTCGTCGAGTGCCGGTTACGTCTAACACGCTTCGCCCATTCGTGTTTTTTGGGCTAGCTACTCTCTACATGGGTCAGTCTTTGTCAATAGGCCTTTATATCGCGCCATTAACATTGTTTTAGTTTGTCACTCATTAGTGATGATTTACCAGTTGCTAGCTCTCAATGTGGCCGTCAATTCATATGACCACGCACTCCTAACTCTTCTCGTCTCGAATCAGTTCGTCGAGATCAAAGGAAGTGTCTTCAAGAAATTTGAGAAAGACAACCTCTTTCAGATCACATGCGCGGATATTGTGGAACGGTTTACACTCTCACTCATGCTTCTCATTGTTGCATTCCGCAATTTAATTGAGCTGAGTGGATCTGAGTTCGACTTTACAGGTGGATTTGCCCTTCCAATGAGCTTTGGCTGGTTCATGGGCAATAATATCCTATGGACAATATCCTACGTAGGTTATTGAGATACTGCACCCAACCCCGCTTACGAAGCTCGATCAGCCCGTTGTGACTGTGATGGCATCTGAGATCCTCGTGGACTGGCTGAAACACGCATTCATCTCTAAGTTTAATCACATACGGCCATCTGTATATGAACGATATACAGATGTGCTCTGTCGTGATTTGGCCAGTGGGAGTGCTATAGGGCGCCTGGGTGCTCGAAAGGTCTGGCGTTTGGCTTTGACTCATAATTGCACTCATTGACCGAATGCAGCATAGCTATGTTGACCAATCACCATTAGTGGCCCGCCGACTTGGCTTTGCCTCCCTTCCGCTTGCAGTTGTCGTTATTCTAGTTGGTCTTCAGTCACTAACTCTCGTCTTTTCTCTTCGTTTTGAAGATGAATGGGGCTGGGATACTCTCATGGATATGTCAAATGCCGAGGTCGTACATTTACTCAAGTGGGCCGTGATGGGAGTGGCATTTTGGTTATGGTGGGATTTCTTTTGTTGTCATAGTTTCGTGAAAGCTTACTCCGTCTAGTTTTCTCGCTTTAAAAGTTCTTCTTGGTGTGAATCTTATCTCATATGCGACGTGTCGTCGAGCAGGCATGGAGGCCCGCGCTGCTGCGGACACCGTCAACGACTTTGGGCGAGATCCTATAGGGGAAGGTAAGGAGGAGCGCGAGTATAATAAGCAGCTCAAGAAGATGGTGGACGATTGGAGAGACGACGCCGTACGAGTAGGTGAGATGGGTGAGGGGCGCATGCGTGGCGGTAATGGACAAGGCGGCGGCGGTGACAAGAAGCGGGTACCCCTTGAAGAGTTGACTCGCTTTACGATGGTGAAGCGTATCTGGTGATACAAGAATGACAAGAATACTTCTTTGATGTTTCTACCGGATGTGATAAACCGACTGCACTTGACAATCACCATCTAAGTAAAAGCGTACGTGCGTTACAGTAAGCAGACGATGATCTCCTTCGAATGGTACATAATTTTTATTTCATAAATCATATGCATACGAATGTACATAACATATACGAAGAAGTAGAACAACACCAAATCTCTTTCTGCGCAAACTACCTCCGTCTTCGCAAGATCACTGATGTACAAGATCCCTGCTAGTCTCCGGAACGATACACATTGGGTCGACCACGTCAATGATGCGGCGGCATTGGCCACCCACGCGTACATCAAGGGGACGACCTTGGTCAACGGCCGTCTCTATGTTCTTCATAAACTCCTCCTGGAAGTATCGCGGATCGACGATATCGAAACGAATGGGGCGCAAGTGCTCTGGGGTACGTTCGCTGCGAAGAGGCGCTATAGGATATTTATTGATCATTCCAAGGATGACCTCTGGGTCCTGCTGCCCATAAAATTCATGGTAGCGCCTGTGAGGCCGGGAAGGATGTCTATGATCTGGCGCAGCAGGCACTGGTATGGCGATACGGGATGGGACGTGAGGAATGTGTACGCGTGAGCTGTGTGCAGAGCGCGAGAGTACTGGTCGTGGAGAGTGGGTGATAGGAACAGGGGTGTACGAGCGACCAGTGCTCGAATTAGCGGGAATACGTTCTGCTAGTCTGTCACTGCGAGTATTTTCGTCAGGAATCTGCAGTACATCTGCAGAAGCTTGATCAACGGTGGCCACAGGCCTCTGCGTTCTGCGGGGAATGGAGGGGCAGGCTTGCTGGCTACTTGTACGGGAATTATGGACAGGCACTTGGAGCTCAATAGCCTTTGAGTTCAAAGAAACCGTTCTGAAACCGCTGCGAGGGAGCCCCTCGACTGGTTCAGGGGAATGGGGAAACTTGGCCAGCAAGTCCCCACGCGTGTTTAAGTCCGTGCGAGTCGGTTCATGGTAGTAGGTATGTTGCGACAGTTTATGATAGATCTCGAGTATCCCTGGAGCTTGCTCGATGTATACGATGTCGGACTTTTTAAGGGGGGTCTTGCCACGGTATACGGGTTTAGGATCAACACGGTGCTCACGCGTCCTCCCTTCTAAAGAAAGGAGGTATGGCATTGATTTGGAGTGCTTAAGCGATGCCGTCTTGTCGTCGTTGGATCTGAGGGGTATTGATTACAATAATGACGATGAGTAGAACCTGTAAACGGTCGACTCACTTTTGGAACATTTTCTTGAACGGATTCATAATCGATATGGGGGAAAGGGATATAAAGTTGCGAAGAATATGAGGTAGTAGTCTGTCTGGTGGTGGAGAATGTCTGCAATTCAATATATATAGGTTGTACTACTGTGGACGCACCATGTCATCTATCCACGACCACAAAGTCGAAAACGATACAAGTGTGGATGCTCTAGTGGATGCTTTCATTGCCCACTTATAATCACATTGACGTCGCCCAATTTGTGTCACAAAGGCAGAATATGCAACGACCACCCGATGGTCTAACACAGTTGCCACAGGCCAGCCCAATGAATGCGTGGCGCGCCCTGCTCGTTATTTCTCGAGAGCTCATAGCTTGTGAGCACTGAATACGCGATAGAAATAACTGAAAATGATGATGAGCACGCTGACTCGGATACATAGGATGCCAGGGTGTGTAAAGAGACGCTAAAAAGAACAGGTGGCTTCCTCCTTCAACTGTCTCACTTGACAAGACAGCTCGGCGTACCTTTAAAGCGCACTGCACCCGACACCCGACCAACTATGGTTTAGTCCAAGCTGCTCAACATCAAGATATATGGAACGTTCGGGCTGGCATCTCAAGTAATCTGAACTTGATGTAAATATTCAAGCAATTAATTTCAACGGAATTACGCACACGATCATGATCACTATGGCCTCCGATACGTGTGGAGTCATGGCCCTTATATTGTTGATTCCTAAAGTGTCGAGATACTCTAGTTCGCATCGCCCGCTCCAAGGCACGGAGGAGTAAAAGCTTGAGGAACTGTGGGGCTGTGACAATATTTATTGGCGCGGACGTGCGGAGTCTAGCTATAGTAGGTGTAAGTAGTAGCTCGGAAAATGTTTTGTCTCCGATAATTTAATGCTGTGCAAGTTTGCTCACGTGCACGTTGAATGATATGGAGGGATGACATCATATTTCCTGTTTGCACTGGTCAACGTCATGCGAGCTTGGCATTTGCCAGTGTGACCCGCAGCGCGCGCAGCTGGGCTTGAAAGCCAATAAAGGTCGCTTTCCCCGCACATAAAGGTCTATTCATCCTCTCTCCGTTAGACCATCACAATGGCAGCATCAGGCGCGCTTCCCGGTCTCTTTTTCTGCTTTTCGGCAATGCTTCTCCTCATTTTTGTATGTTCCTACATCTAATCTTATCATCGTTATCATGATTTTGACAGTACTGTGTTTGTCGTTGACAGGTTTCTGTATCATCACCAACGTGGAACAGCATATCCTTTCTCAATGCCAACCAATATGCCTTTGGTGTATTCGGTTATACGGGCTCCAAAGTTCAAGTTGGCTACTACTTCCCTCTACCAGGAGACATCAACACAGGAATTCTTCACAGTCTCACCTTCGTTCTCATCCTGTACCCAATTGCTGCTGGTCTTTCCGGTCTTGCATTCCTCTTCGGAGTGTGTGGTGCAGGATATCATAGGGCCGGCACCGTCCTTATGACTTTACTCGCTGGACTTGCGACCCTGTGCACTTTGGTTGCATGGATCATCAGCATGTCTTTATTCGGTACCGTCAGAAATCGCTTGAGAAGCGAAGGAATCAACGCGAATTGGGGAAATGCGAACTGGCTTGCGCTTGGCGCGCTAGTTGCGCTGCTTCTAGGCTCCTGCACCGCAGCATGTGGAATATTTGGACACTACCGTGACAGGCGTTCGAGGAGGTAGTTGCGAACTGTGGATGGTTTTCAAGAAATATTCTGAGCGACCGATATGAAAGGATGATCTTTGACCCCACATGTATATGCCTGTTACTTACCATTCGGATGGACTCACCCGTTATGCTTATTCAAATGTGTACTTATAATACCCGATACTTTTGTCCTGTAACGACGAGTAATGCAATCGAAATGTTATCTCTACTCAAGCTCTAAGTCACATGGATCATGTTGAAACTTGTGAATGTCATATTATGCAGATGTTAAACAACAAGGGATACGATCGTCGGGTACAACGCACATGTGTAGCGCCTGTCACTATGTGTCATCTTCGAGAACCAGTACAGATTTTCCGATATTATTTCCAACCAGTAGATCAACAAGTGCCTCACCGACCTTGTCCATACCATGATATACATGTTCCAGATATTTCAATTTTCCAGCAGCTAAATCTCGTGGGACAGTATCGTGGAATTCATCCAGATACTTATCTGCCCAGTCAATCACAACCAAACCCTGCATCCTGCATTGTGAATGAAAATTGAGAACCGTGGGCAAGGAGTGCATTCATTAGAACAGCTTACCTCGCTCGGTACCTGTTCAATAACCACAGGTTCTATTTCCGCTGTTAGGGGTTAAAATATGCAAGAGGAAACGTGCTCACTCGAACGCCATACGCCTCGTTCGCGCCCGAGTTGTATTGACTAATCATCCCGCAGATGATGATTCTGGCGTTGGAGGCTAAATTATCTATGGCAGCTTCGAGTGTCGGACCACCGACAAGGTCAAAGTATATGTCAATCGGGCCATGTGCATTGAGCTCTGCAGCGGTATCCGCAGTTTTGTAGTTGAAGACATGATCGGCCCCGAGTGATTTCACCAACGAGACCTTCTGGTCGCTACCACAAGATGCGATGACTTTCAGTCCTTGGGCCTTGGCAAGCTGAACCACCAGGCTAGAAAATGTTCAAATAAAACAACAACAGATGATAGGATGACACGTACTGGCCTACAGCACCACACGCTGCAGATATATAAAGTGTTTCACCCGGCTTTGGGTTGCTAATGTCCTTGAGTCCATAATATGCTGTCTGCCCACTCATTCCAAGGATTCCAGCGTAATATCGCCATGGGAGGTTGTACTTGTTGTCAAGGACTTGTAGACTCAAACCTTTCAGACCTAGCACGGCAGCGTCTACTGACGGGATGACGCTGTAGCGTTGATAGTCTACAATAGCATAATCAATAATAGGTGCCGCAAACCTTATCAGGGGTATACGCACGCATGAATCCATATACGTGTTGTCCGGCTTGAATCAAGGGCGTCTCACTTCGCAAGACTACAGCAACGCTGAAACCATTGATTCTGTGAAACCATCCAGTATCCGTCGAATTCTGATATTTTTCAAGTTGGCTTACGTTTCGCCAAGGGAGAATGCATCAATGTCTCCTTGAATGTCAACGGGTCGCATGCGATTGCGCATATAGGGGTCAAGACTGAAGGCAAGTGCCTTGACGAGGATACCTCCTTGAAGTGGTACATTATCAAGATCAATAGACAGTGTATTGTCCACGATCAAACTTGTTTTTGGATTTGGCAGGCCATGAGGTATTTCGTTGAAAATAATACGCGGATTGGTTGTCATGATGGTACGAGGGGACCGTAAGGTAAATTCCGGTGGCTGTGAACCTGTTATAAACAAGGCAGGGTGAATATAAGGCTGCTAAACGAGTCCGAAGGGGAAAGTGAGCAGAGACGAGTTAGATACGAGGCACGTGCAAGGATAATCGAGACGAGTAGGGAAACGTTTGAGACGGAGACGTTCTAGGAGGCTTTTCAGTCGTGATTGGAGCGGGAATCTGAGTATAGGATTCGCTGTAGGTAGTATGAGTGTACATGGATTGTATATATACGTTGTCGAGCGGCAGACTAGTCCAGAATGGGTACGGAGAGCATGTGATGAAGTCAAAGATATCGGTGAAGGTACGGGGATCGATAAAGAGTAAAGTATGTACGAAGGGGGATGTATCCACGTAACTTAACTCAGGCTCGGATGCCAAGAGTAACGCTCTTCGCATCGGTTGAGTCACGTGGTCGTGCTATTGAAGTCTTGGTCGGCGCGTAGAGGATCCTTACATATCATTCCGCGAGAGTGCCAGTGCATTCACAAAGATGGGTTGAAGTTGAAAACAAAACAAAAAAATAGTCGATTTTGAAACAAAAATGATACACGATTCCATTTTTTTTGCATGGAGGGACAATTACATCTGTGTGGACGTGAAAATCAAAGAGAATGTTTGTGTCGATATTTGTGTACTGACCCAGAAAAATCGATAGCCACGTATTGTCGCCGAGGCCAAACAAGTACGACAGAGACATCGTTATTTTATCAGGGTTGAAGGATAAGTTCGTTCTAAAGAAGGATAAGTTTGTTCTGAGTCATAAGCTTTCACGTCCGACAAGGATCATTTCGTCATCTCGAAAAACAGGTGAGCGATCATATCGTAGGAATGTCGCCTTTCATCATTGTCGTGTGGGTCCGTTGAATTGCTGTGGGAATGCACTAGTACTGAGGTAGGGGTTTGTGTGCACCAGGTAAGAAGAAATGATAGTCGTATGTCATTGTCAAAAACCATTAGCCTGAGATCAAAGTATCGGGAAGACCCGAGCTTCCCGCATGAGGAGACACGTCCTGACAGCTGAATCCTAGGCCTGATTCGTGCGCGTGATCCGTCACCATCCTGGATTTGGTGACTGTCAGGATTCTTGGCCGAATACTCTGAGAAGAACTTAACGTTGTTCAAGCTATCGTTCATCCCAACTGTTCTCGATACCACCGGCACAATGGCACCCGTCCAGTACTTTGGACCAAGCTCTGACAGTCCGGTTGAGATTTTCCGTCATCTATCCTCGTGCAACTCTATCCGGAGAGTGTCGCAATTTCCGAGGGCGTCTCTAAAATGGCCGGTCTGGATAAAAGTTGGGTACAGATGGCGGTATTCTCGTGGAATTTGAAGATGTGCAGGCGCCACCCGAGCACCCCACCGGTCACATGAACACACCGCTCCTGCTACCGCTAGGCAACACCACGCACGGGGTCATGGATTCTACCGGGCCACTATCCAGTATACGATCACCATGCTATTTCTCGATCTCAGTACCTTGCCCCGTCGTACCAGCCTCTTGAATATGATATTATACAGCCTGAGCGACACTAGCTTTGTCCTCATTACATCTCACTGAATATCTCCAAGGAGAAGATGTGGGTGGGAAGGGGAATGAGCAGGCTAGTTGGGTTATTTGTGGTTCGAGTGGTGTCTAAATGGAGGATGCTATTGACAGCACCTTCGGTGGCAATAGGCGGTCATAGAAGTAGCGAGGTGGCACTGGCAACTGCCAGCAAAGAGTCGGGATATCCTTCCTCGAGGCAAATCTGGGGGATGCTACAAGCAAATTACGAAGCCAATGGTTCTGTATGTGTTTTATTTGCCCAGATGCATTTGCGACATTTTTGATCAGTCACATTCACGGATACCTCAGTTATGACATCAGCAGCATATAGTCAGCCAATTCAAAATGTTTATCTGGTGGCTGGCAGTGGCTGGCTCCGCTGGAATTTGCCGAGTCTGCCCACCAATTTCCAATTCTTCTGATGCCATCCCAAATTTGGCAGGTGTATAAGTTCACTGCATCTTGGCCTCGTTGAAGCAGGCCTTTCAGACTCGCGACATCCACATGCTGCGCAGCTTCAAGTATGTATATTCAAGCTGGATGCGCTGATCCTTCCCTTGAATGCGCAGGTTCAGAATGGCTATCCTTTCTGTTGTCGTTCTTTTTGGCCTGTTTTTGACCTCTACTTTTTTCCAAAGCTCGACCCGTCCCCCGAGCCTGCAATGGGTGATGTCAAGTGACAATCCGTTCCCATCACCAGTTGGTGGTGTTCCAATGACTTCTGACTTTTGGACATCAATCCTTTTCTCCTCACTATATTTCTCGCTCATACCCATCTTCGTTGTGCGGCTATATAACAAGCATTCGCGAGTCATCGTGAGCATTAATGCAATCATTACAGCCATAGAAAGGTAAAAACAGCTCCCTCCTGCCTTTATGCAAGTTGCCTCATGTTACCTTCCCAGAACCATAATCTTCTCCCTACGAGCCTGGCAATCCTGCAGTCCAGTGGAAAGGATATCCCCGGCATTGACGACTTATATGCAAGTCTCGATCGCTTTACCATATATCTCCATAGCACACGACGTCGTGGCTCTTCTGCGCTGCATGTATGTAAACTCTACCAAGGGTCAAGCAAGTTTTACAGATCCGCAAGATTCACCCGTCGCTGCTTCGATGTCATCCTCTATGCATCCTCTTTCCCCATTTCACAGTGCTTCGCTTCATCTTTCGGATGACATACATGACGACCCAAAAAAACGGGGTTTCTATCGCTGGGTTACCGATATGTTGAATTTGGGCTTCCTCGCCGCTACTATCCCAGGTATAATTGGTAACGCGCATTACCGTGGTGGAATGGATAATGAGAGCACAGCCAACGAGGTGATGATCACCAGGTGCATCAGATCTTCACCCGCAAAGCTCGATCTTACATAAACATCTTTGTCTAGATATATAAGTTCCGCCATCGCTCTCTTCCTCATACTTTTCGTGGCAGCCCTGGTCGTTCGCGCCCGAAAGCTACCCAAAGTGGAGCCGGTTCACGTTACCCTACTTCTTGCCATCCTCGCTTGCAACGTAAGGATCCGCGTTTTCCGCTCTGTTCGTTTACATAATAAGTTTCCCTCAATGTACAGGCATCCTCTGCGATTTTCCGACTGTTGTTCATGTATCACCGGACAACCTCCCTTACATCGATAGCATCGGGATCAGGTAACACTGCTTTAGAAAAGGCAACATTCTACATATTCCATATGCTTAGTGACTGGCTGGCCGTTGCTCTGCTGCTCGTTCCGAATATCAGAGCCATCTTCAAGACGGGCATGTGGGGGGACTGGAGAGCCATTGATCCTCCTCCGAAAGAACAGGAATGGGCCAGAAAAAGGAAGGAAGCCAAAGCACGAAGGAGTGGGCTTATCGTTTGATGCGCGGGTCGCATATGCAAGGACGTAGTATCTCGTTTATTGAACAACACTTATTATACGTATCTGAGTATCTGTATCATTTTTAGCTAGACTACTGGGCCCCGGCAATATTTATACTGAACACCAAATTCTTTACATATCATTGACGCAACAGTGGATGAATCGACGGAACATAGCTACATATGTAATATCTGCAAAATGACTACGAAAAGAGTATTACGACAACAAACTAAATCATTCAAACAGTCTGCATCAGGTTCTATTGAATTGAATGCAGTTATAATCAAACGTTATCCCTAATCTTAAACAAGTACCTTAGGCGACATGTGGCGAAACTAATGACTGATGTAAAAAAAAAAACTTATGACATAAATGATCATGAGGAGCGTCATCCTTCACTATTTGCGCTTTGTGAAAGCGATATGAAGGTCGTGGGGGAGCGTTAGGGCAAAAGGGGAGAAGGCGTTCTTCAAACCATCCTGATGAATTGAATCTGCCGGTAATGTCCACTCGTACTCCCGTAGCAACATCACGGTTAGGGCACGCTGCTCGTAGAGTGCAAAGTTACGAGCAGGGCACTGCCGAGGTCCAGAGGCGAAAGCAACCCAAGCATCCTTGAGACTCGAGCTCCCCTGGGTCTTCTCGAGGAAGCGGCTGGGCCTGAAAACGTTAGGGTCACCCCAGACGTCATTGCGGTGATGGAGGGCGTAGATGTTGTAAATGAGTGAAGTGTTGGATGGAATGTAGTACTTTCCAAGGGTGGCATCTTCCGCAGTGATACGAGGGACGATATATGAGATTGGTGTGTTGATACGAAGAGCTTCGCGGATGCAGGCGTTGAGATAAGGCAATGACGCAGCGGAGAGGGTATCAACACTGGGATCAGAAGTAGGTCCAAGAATGCGAAGAGTTTCTTCGCGCGCCGCGGCTTGAATTTCTGGATGAATCGCAAAGAAGTAAATCAGAGTGGAGATACCTCCCGCAGAAGTATCCTAACATATGTGCTGTGATTAATGCATGCTATCGAATGCAGCGAATTTGACTTACATGGCCAGCTATGAAGAGGACGACCATATTATCACGAAGCTCGTCCTCGGACATTGTAGGTTCTTTAAGCATGAAAGTCATCATGTCATCTCCAGGGTCGGTGCGTTTTGCTTGGAGCAGCATTCGAAACTTGTCGACCAAGTCGTCCATACGCTTCACGACTTTCCTGCGAGGGAAGACCTTCTCGAGGAAGGGCATAAGCAGGTAAAAGGGATTGGCAATATCGCGCATAATGCCATTGTACTCTTTGACGAACAAAGACTCGGTGTGAATGGCATCAAAGTCATGCCCAAGGACTGAAGACCCAACTGCATCGAGAGCAAAACGCTGTGCGAGGTTGGCAAAGTCGACAGTATGTGTGTCATTCTTATCCGAGGGCGGGTTAATGACGTCAAAAAGATTCCTGGACAGGTGTGTGAACTGGTCGACAGGGATAGAGAGATTGAACGCGTCTCGGATGACCCTAGAATGTTTCTTCCACCGGTCACCATTTGTCATGAGGATGTTTGAGCCCCCGATGAAGCGCCATAACAAGAGACCATCGGAAGGTAACTCTTTCGGGTATAACAGAGGGTCCTCCAACATTTCAACCGCAAGCTGGATGAGGTCAAATAAGAGCTTAGCGATAACACGAAATGTATACCTTATGATCAATAATGTGAACCATCCATCGGCCTAGCGCCCACACGAGAACAAGTCCTTCACCTCTCTCGTTTGCGTATGGCAGAATGAGGCGCTTGATACGCACATCCTCGACCTCACCTGAGAGATAACTGATCAGAAGAGGGAAAATAGGCACACGAGGGAGATGGCGCAAGTGTGATGGCACGGTGGACAGTCGAAAAACCATAAGTGTGGCTGCAAGACTGGAAAAGGTCCACCAGAGTGTAGCAGGATCCATGACGAGGTGGTATAATCGAGATGTGAGGGATTCTTGAGCGAACATACTTTTATATCTTCAAGCACCACTTCAGGGGAGCTAGAAGATGGGAAGAGGGA
Organism: Suillus plorans; assembly: GCF_016647745.1. Classification (NCBI taxonomy): domain Eukaryota; kingdom Fungi; phylum Basidiomycota; class Agaricomycetes; order Boletales; family Suillaceae; genus Suillus; species Suillus plorans. Next base: position 185,486 of record NW_024537472.1, on the reverse strand, counting down.
GCGAGGAATATGTGATGTCGTGATACTTCAACTTGATATTAACGTGGAGCAAGCGAGAATTCACATGTGTGCATGCACTAACGAAATCCGCAGTATCCAAGCGAAGTGAAGCGCTAACCCTCTGACAGAAAAAATTGGGCAGCTAGCCTGAGTGGGGCAGAGAGGGTCTTCCTATCCGAATTACCTGCTTTGGAAGATCAGTGGGAAGTACAGCTTCTGTTCTGCTAGTCGTATTTTCAATAAAGCCTATTTGTTGGCCGCAGGAAATTGGCAAGATTTGTTTGTTGAAGTGCATACCTGAAGTCACAGAGCGCAAATAAGTCGTGCTTGAATATTTGAATCATGATGCATGAACGATATAAGCGAGTCTCTACAAGACGGGTGCACTTATTACATAAGGTGAAAAGTATATGTGAGCCCACAATCGCATGTACTCACACTTCCCCTCTTGGCACTTATCAGGAACATGCCGTGAGCTGACGACATCCTCTCTCTTTCTCTGTGACCACTTGGACTATCGTTATCATCAAATAATGACAATTGACTTTTCACTTTACTTGGTCACAGGCCGGGAGCTACTGCCACCAGGAAAGGTCAGAGATACCCATGATTTCAAGCGTCATTAAAGCCGCTCCCTCGTTTTTAGGAATATCTAGAATCATTGGAAGAGGTCTGGGCATCATTGATTCATTCTCCTTCGGGAGCATAAACGGCACGTGCTGATTGGCACCTCTGTTCATGCTAACTCTTCTAGGCCTTGCAAGGCGGTGTAACCGTTGTTCAGATCCGAGAAAAGAGGTCTGATACACTAGAAGTGAGAAGTAGTCGTTCGTTTCTGCATTGCCCTTTCGAATGATTTGCTCCAGTTCTTGGAAATTGCACGAGAGTCGAAGATCCTCTGTGCAAAATACAAGGTTCCTCTCATCATCAATGACCGTATCGACATCGCGCTCGCCATACAAGCCGATGGTGTGCATCTGGGGCAAACAGACATGCCAGTTCATGTCGCAAAAACTTTACTCCCCGTGGGTACTGTGATTGGTGTCTCTTGCAACGACCCAGACCACGTGAAGAAAGCAATAGAGGACGAAGTTGATTATATTGGCATCGGTGCCGTCTGGAGTACGACAACTAAGAAGCTGGCTAGCCCTGTCGTTGGCGTCAGAGGGGTTGGCTCACTGCTTCAGGCTCTGGATGGCACAAACATCAAGGCCGTTGCAATCGGTATGCAGAAATGCATATACTACATCCACTGTGATGTCTAAAGACCTGTTTCCCAGGGGGGATAAATTCCACTAACGCTCTGAGAACTTTACATGGTTCTGTGTCAATCTCTGGACACAGGTTGGATGGTATTGCTGTGGTCTCCGATATTGTGGCATCCTCAGCACCCCGTTCCGCTGCTCAAAGGTTAAGGAACATCCTCGATGTATGGATTCACCATTTCGATGTTCAGAGTCGAGTGACCCCAGTGTACGATGTGGGGACCATCAAGAACGGCGTTGTCGAACTTATGCGGCTGATACGAGACAAGAGTCCACTCATCCATCAAGTAGATGATCTCTTACGTTCTGTTGCCTGTCCACTGACTGTCACACAGATCACAAATGTCGTGGTCACGAACCAATCTGCGAATGCTACCTTAGCCTTGGGTGCAAGTCCGATTATGGCTACCGCGTCTGAAGAGATGCATGATCTCAGTCGCATTCCGGGTGGTTTACTCATAAACTTTGGCACCATCACGAACAAAGGTGGCATGATTCTTGCAGGGCAATACGCAAATGAAGCACAAAAACCCGTAGTTTTCGATCCGGTTGGAGTGGGCGCTACTCAGTTCAGGAAAACGACAGCTTCAGAACTCCTGAATGCATGGCAGGCTAGCGTTATTAAAGGAAACGCTGGCGAGATGGCTTCTCTCGCTAACTCAAACGAAGTCTGTGGCACATATCCTACTTATGTGTGGATCTTGCAAATTTATATTATTTATCTGCAGGTGCAGGCTAAAGGGGTTGATAGTGTTGGCTCTGGGTTTGCAGATCCAGCATCTTTTATTCGTGAGATAGCCAAGAAAGAGCGTAAGTTTTCCGTGGGTATCGCGAGTACATGTATCTAAAAAGCATCCGCCATAAGGTTGCGTCGCTGTCATGACGGGGCCGACAGACTGGGTATCTGATGGTGTCACTGTAGTGAAATTGGAGAACGGCAATAAGATGCTCGGTGACATCACAGGGTCTGGATGCATTGTTGGCACCTGTGTTGCTACGTTTTGTGCTGGTGCCTCACTTATGGCCGCTGCCCCTGGAACAAGCCCTGGACCTGAGCTCGCGAAGCTCGTCAGGGGAAACATGTTGATAGGCGCTGTTGGTGGGTAAGTCACAATCTGATCAAATAATTTCGTACAACAACATTGACTAATGATCGTAGTGTTCTGGCTCTAACGGTGGCAGCCGAGTGTGCAGCAGAAAGAAGCGACGTTCATGGATCTGGAACATTTCTCCCAGCCCTCATAGATGAGCTGTACAACTTGAAGCCCGAGACACTGTTGTCTAGGGCAAAAGTTCAAGTATTGTAACCTTGCTCTTACAGCATGGCGTGTGGATGAATATTCGGGCAATGCGAAAAAACATATTAGCGACTGAATTTCACATGCACTACGATCTTCTAAATAGATCCGGTTAATGTACAACGGTGGAAAGAGTAATTTCATTTGGTACGTCCAAGATTCTGGAGAAAGGCATGGCATCAGTAGGCTGAAGCCAGTTCTTCTCGTCGTATTCGGCGTAAGGGGACGAGTCAATCATGTGGAAAGTATATGCAAATCTTGTGTGGGCACTAGTATTACGCTCCGACTTATGAAGGACGCTGCCGTGGATGAGGACGAGATCACCTAGCATCTAATGTTCAGCCATAATCATCTAACGCACACATAACCATCTACCTGATTCGCAAGCTTCTAGCACATAGTTTCCTTCTGATACACCTTCTGATGCAGTCTCCCTCTGTTTCTCGCTCATGTCGGACGAAGGAGGCGGAGGGGTGGCAAGCTGCTCGAAACCGGTACCACCCCCTGGTAAACGTACAAATCTCTTCGTGATCGGAGTTGTTAGATGGGATCCGGGCAAGAACGACAGAGCACCATTCATGGGCGTGCACTTCTCAAGAGCTATCCAAAACCCAAGAGCACTTGGGGGTGACGTGTACTATATATGATGTATTATGGATATAGCATGTAAACAGTGGGAAAGACTGATACTCACAAGAAACGTGCTGAATAGTCAAATGACCAATCTTAGACTTGGATTCAACACCGGTAACTCGTTACTTACGAATCGTTGTGTTCGGGCACTTCAAGGCTGGTGCGTTAGCTACTTGAAATGATGCTACCGCCTGACGCCAGTTACTCACCTGCGCCACCTGTCTGTGACTGTTTGAATATAACCATTGATTGCAGTGCTAGCAGGTTTATATCAGTCCCCAGCAGGTGCGTGATGACTGAATATGATCCGTACCAACTGGATCATGGTGGAATCGCAGGTCGCGCGCTAGAGCCTTCAGCCGGTTATTTTCCAGAGTAACGTTCCGGAAAACGGGGTCCAATTCATGAAGAGCTAACTTAAGTAAGATGGATATGAATAGTTGTGTGGATGGGCAACGAACCATGACCGATCTTATTTACTGCCCTTGCTTTATCCCTGGTAAGTTTCCCACTACTATCAACAGCATCTTCGTCAAGGAAATATCGGATCTTGTCGCCTGAATTCAGAAAGTAGTTGTCACCAACGTGGTTCTTATCCGACGTTGTGAATTTGGTCTGCCACAAGTCAAGAGTCCTGAATATTTGTAATTTAGATGGTGCCAGTGTACTTACCATGGGATGGTCCTCTGGTGTAAATTCATCAAGGAGCTCTTTTGCCCGGAACAAAAGAGAACTTGTCTGGTCTTGCGAGAGAAAGCTAGGTACAACTAAATATCTGTGTAGGCCGCCGGTCAGTGAGAGCAGCAGGTCTCTTATATGTCTGACCTACCCATCCCTATAGAACTGACGGACGTATCACATATCAGGGATGACGGAAGATTCAGGTGCCCGGTTACCAACCTTGTCGATCTGCGCCTGAGAAAGGTACTCCAGAGGTTGGGCAACTGCCATGAATCGTTCAGAACGTTGTTAACGTTACTTGCGAGGGAGAATTCTCTATCTTGCGCGCTAGATAAGATAACCTATACTAAGATGTGCAATGTGACTGGACCGGTGGGTTCCGGTGCATTTTGATCTCCGCCGGCCGGTAGCCTCCTGCCACTCCGCCTCAGAAACTTGACCCCAACCACCACTTCTATCATTACATCAAGGAGTCCTGGCTGAGACCCATGGCACCAGCGCGTTCCACCAGACGCAATCAGCATGAACAAAGTATATCCTTACGCTCTGGCCAGGATGCATCGCCCACCGCTGATAGCCCCGGTGGCGACCTCTTTCTCGAGCCCATGATGGGAACTCCCCTCAATGTGTACATCGAGAAGGAAGTGGATGATAGAGACGCGCTCGTCGAACTCGTAACGGTAGGCCATCCTTTAGTTACTTATCGTACGGATTGGATCATGTGTATTTGAACCGTCGACGATATGTTACTAAATCCCATCTTCGGCAGAAACACGGCGGCACATCATCACCAGGGTACAGTGGGACGCCATACATTCTTGGTGAGTACACATTCTTGTCATGTCCGCCACAATTCATGCAACTGCATCTTAGTCGATCCACATAAGGAATCAGGCCAAAACTTGTACCGCCAGTACGCCGGTAAAAAGGGTAAAATTGTTCTCCATTATCGCTGGATTCATGAGTGCGTCCGTGCTGGCGCTCTTCAAACGTTCCAGAACAACTGGGCCGGTTGTAAGGTCACTGGAACGGAGAAGTTTGTTTTTCTTTTTACCGATCGGTCTTCCCCGTGTTGAATGGCCTTACCAGAGTCACGCCACCTACCATCGTCCCGTCCCAGACTGATCAGACGCGCCCCTCCACATCTCAGCCGACTCCAATGCAGTCCATGGCTCCACATCCGCAAGCAATGCCTCCCATGCCCCCCGGGGATCCCATGGTCCATCCGCCTCAAACATCCTACGCTTATCCTGTGTACGGTCATCCAATGCACGCACCGCCTCGAGGTATGCAGCCACCAACAGCTGCCCCGCCACAATCATGGCAAGCGCCAAATGCCATCGCACCACAGCAAACGCACATTACCTCACCTCAGACTGCTGCAATGCTTGCCCGACAAACACATCCATATCGGGATGAGGCTTGGGTGACGCCCTTCAATCAGCCCCCGCCCCATATGGTAGCTGGACCGAGTGCGGCAGGTTATGATTATAGATACGGCGATGACCGTCCGGAATGGGCTCCCCCAGCCAACGACTATCCTTACGACCCTGCTTCGGTAAGTTGTCACGCGTGTTGGTCACGGTTTCCATTCATATGATCAATATCAGTATGAGCATCCTTATGATCAGACTGCACCTTACATGGCAGAGGCCGGACCGCCGACCGCTGGTCCGTCTTCGGTTCCTGCTGATAGTACTCTTGCTGAGAAGCCTCGTGGTCGTAAACGCACTCGTAATACTGTAGGTTTCATTTCATCTATTCCCGCATGATATATCAATGTAACTTTATTATTCATCGTTAGGCGCCCCCCGCCGCCTCACCTTCCGCTCTTGTACTGAATCGCCGAAATCCCCCAGCACATTCACCGACCCCTCCAACGCGCGTGATTAAGAGCACATATGGAGGAAACCTGTTTACCTCTGATGATGTATTATACCTCAAGCGATACATTGATTACTGTCAAGAACAAGGTCTCGTCTTGAGGTGAGTACTTGCAGTTAGATCGCAGCCAGAACTAAATTATCTTCAGTTTGAGAGAAATCTGTGAGAGAATTGCGGTCAAAGTAAGCTGCTTAAATTTTGGTGCCGTTCAATTTGTCTGATACTGCCGTGCATGGTAGGCGCCCCATCATACGTGAGCCTGTTTCAAGCAAGACGATATTATTGATTTGATGAGTGTCGCAGGTTTTACTCTTGGCGCCGATATTGCAATAAACATCAGATCCGGTTGGGTGGTTACTCAATGGACACAGGCGACAACAGTACGCCCCGCCCTGAAGGCGAAGTTGAGCCCGAAGAGGAAGAGCAACTACCGCCACTCGGAACTACGGGTCCTGGCATCATCGCGGCTGCACAGGCTCGGCTACAACAAGATGCTGGTCGTCCACGCAATCGGTCTCCGACGCCACCTCGCGCTCTCTTCAGGAGTACAACAGGAAAGGGGGTGGCTTTCACGGACGAGGATGTTGCGTTCCTGGTGCGCTTCATGGAGTACCGGAAGTAAGTTCCCCAAAAAAGGGTTTTCCGCAGTGGTTTCATGATGTATCTAGGTCCCAAGAGCGATTTGATATGGTCGCGTTTTGGAAGGATGTTGCCACCAAGGTAACCGACTCAAAATATACCGTTTTATTTTCTTGACTACTCATCACTTTCAAGGCTCCGCATCACTCGCGCGCATCATGGATGAAGTTCTGGCGACGTCACAAGCATGAACTCAACCGCACAGAAGAGGATGAACCTCTACCTCAACCACCGGAGAAGAAGATGCGTTACAGCCGTGGAGATGACATCCTTCTTGCGAAGTACTTTTTCACAAAGCCGGAAGGGACGTCAGACAAAATCTTCCAGGCATTTGGTCGTATAGTCAGTCATCACTGTCCGGTATTATATTAAGTTGGCTCACCTGGTCTTTTTTACAGCATCCCCATCATCCTTGGAAGGGATGGCAGGAACACCACCGTATACACAAAGCCAAGATTGATCACTTTATTCAGCAGTTGGGAAATGGCGAGAACATTGACATTGATGACAATGGGGAGGAACCTTGAGAGTCTTGCGTTTACTATAAATGTACTTTAAACTTGAGGGTGTTTACAGGGTAGACCGGTAACTTACATTCGGGCAAGGAAGGTTTATATGACAGTCGATATATATATAGTAGTCAATGTTCTTGACAGTGTTAATGTCAAGGACAAGCTGTCTGAGCCCGAGTCGTGAAATATTATTCCTAGATTTGCTTAAACGTTTATCCCTGACAGGGCGATAAGTCGTCCCTGAGGCCTTAAGCTTTATCAATTATTTCCATTTGGTACGTGTGGACAGTACAAGTTAAAACATCGACGAAAAGTTATCATTGGTGCTCACTATCATCAACGGTCATAACGCGTCTGGTGTGAAGGCACATGGAATTTAATGTACCAATAGATTGGAATCTTGGACCAATATGATCATGAGAATACATTACACGATAGTCGTAAAAGACATACACACAACATCCCACGAAGCGCGGTACATGAAGCCTCATGGCGCTCTTCTGTGAGCTTTGAGTATCTCGATGCTGCTGATAAACTCTCTCACCAGAAGTAAGGGTCGACGGAACAGTACTTATCAAGATACCGCGTGATTACGACGAGGGTGCACACACTGGTAACAGTAGATCTCATGAACACGACCCATATTCAACCGGTTTGGCAGGGGTGGTCCATACGGTGTGCTTTATTAATATGGAACACGTATCAAGGCAGAGCAAATGATACAAACTTCCATTAAGCGATTGGAGACCCCGTGACCGGGATTCGCTGGGGTAACCAGGAAGCTATGAACAAACGCCCATATGAATTAGAACTTTGGAAGACCTCGTGAATTTTGAACTTCTTGGTGATGGAGCCGTGTGCACGCAAAAACGGTCTATAAAAGACAGTGTGAAGAAGTACCCGGAGTGAGCTCTGCCGGATCGGTGCGGCGTCAACTCGGATAGCTGATGAGTGCATCGCACACACTGATGCTATGAGATCGGGGCGCCGGAGGGGCGGTGACAAACGTATCTGTAATACCCCTACTACTACTTGTAACATATGATATTAATAGCATTTTGCGATAGAACGGAGATTTGAAGTGGAAGGAATTACAGTGGACGACTCACTTTGATTAAAAAGTTCAAGCTGAAGAGAGCTCCGAGTTAGTTGCTCTATAAGGTGCTCGTAGATGCTATAACACAAGGTCAGAGACAATGAAATGTATTGTTGTGGACAAGAACAAAAAAAGACGGAAAGGTTAGTATTTTGAATTGTTTGTATAAATCAACAGGGCCAATCGGAGTTTTAAATAGTATTATCTCTTGTAACGGTTCCTCCCCGTTAACGACTGCTACTTGTCCTTTCACTCATCTTCATCGTCAGTCATCGTGCCGGGTGCTCTTTCTCTTTAAACCGCCATCATGGCGAACGTAGCTACCCGTAAAAAATCAATAGCAGCAAATCCCGGTCTTGTAATCGAAACTCCAGTCGCTAACAACAATATCCTCAACAAGGCAGCTTCTCAATCAACATCTCTCTACCAGCAATGCTCTTCATTACGAACTCGTTTAATGCGCATCCCTGGCTTTTCCGATTTCTTCATACTGTCATCTCAGTCAGGCTCTCTTCGTCAATCTACCGATCCTGTCACACAATTATGGGACTGCTTCTCACTCGGAATATCACTCTGTTTCCTATACGAACTTCTCCCTGGAAGAACAAATCCACCTACAGTCAAGACAGATCCTTCCGTTTTCGACGTCAGTAATGAACGCGCAAAGAAACACGCTATTGCAATTTTTGTCATGAATATCAAGAATCTGGACAACTGCGAGCAGTTCACAGTGACAGATTTATGGGAGAGACACTCTACAGATGGACTGGTCAAGGTGCGCGCATGAGTTATCCTCATCGATCACTCTAACACCCCATTATGGCCTAGGTCGTCAGCACCGTGACCACCATTGTTAACATGTTGCCGTCTGCATTATTTGATGCAGCGCCTTTGTCACCACCATTGATGCCTACGCATGATTCACTTGACTCATTAGTGGGCGATATACAGCATACGCCCATTCCTGCCTGCCCGCAGGATACCGCCCGGAATAATATTATCAGGGAATTGGTAGAGACCGAACGGAAATACGTCCAAGACTTGGAGGTCATGCAGGCGCGTACTCTATATTTACATTCAGGATTTCTTGTTCAAATTTGACAATAGAGATATGCTACGGCGTTGTCCCAAAGCAATACAATTGACCAAGACACCATCCACTACCTTTTCCCAGGACTGAACAAACTTTTGAATTTCCAAAGGAAGTTCCTTATTCGATTGGAAAGCACCGCAGAGATGGCGTGGCGGGATCAACGCTGGGGACTTCTCTTTCTGGAAAATGTGCGAGTTTTTCAATTGTATCCCTCTTACTTGTGATTCTTATTTGTGATTCTTTCTGGGAACAATAGGAAGAGGACTTTGCAGTATATGAACCCTACTGCGCAAACTATACCAATGCAGTAGATCTAATGGTGGCCGAGGAGCAGAATCTTTCGGTGAGCTTGATAGTTCCTGTACCTTGGGCTGTTCCACCGTATGGCGTGGCGACATATCCTAAAAATAGGAATATCCATATACTGATCGCTGTCCTCAGGTCCATAATAATTTGATCAACGCCAAATCGGAATTGCCTGCTTTTTTGATCAAACCAGTCCAGCGAATTTGCAAATACCCACTGCTCCTTGACGTAAGATAATTTGGCCGATATCTAATCATCATGAATCTGACTGGATGCTTGTAGTCACTCATTAAGGCTACATCTGCCACTGATTACCCGCAATTTGAGGAACTGCAAGCTGGATCGGCTGCCGCTAAGCGCATTACCGACAAGATCAACGAGGCACAAAGACGGGCCGAAAACGTCCAGACAGTTAAAAATCTGGAAGGCCGCGTACAAGACTGGAAGGGTCATCATTTATCCAATTTCGGTACTCTTCTCCTCGACGATATATTCACCGTCACCAAGTCTGACGTCGATCGGGAATACCACGTATTTCTCTTCGAGAAGATCATACTTTGCTGTAAGGAGGCAGTACCTCCCCCTCAAAATAGCAAACGCGGTGGAAAGAATAATTCTATTCTTAAGAAGCAGAATGGCTTACATGTGCCTGCTCCGCCACCCATGACTTCACCAAACAAACGCAAGGACACTCCTCTCCTACTGAAAGGTCGCATCTTCTTGAACAACGTCACCCAAGCTATTCCCAGCTCGAACCGGAATTCAGTTGGTAGGTCTGCCGGCATTTGCAGTTGTCACACATTGATAATTTTCTTCAAGCATCATCGACAGTTAACCCCCATTCCCTGGCTGTGTGGTGGCGAGGCGATGATGACCTCGAGTTCTTCACCCTTCGTTGCAGATCCGAAGAGCAACTACGACAGTGGGAGGCTCAAATTAATCGCCTCATCAAGGAAGTTGCCAGTCGAAGGGCATCAGAACGAAATTTCTCCCAACTCATGGCTCAACACAGCATTCATGCATCCGTTCCTGCTGTGCATATGGCACGTTCACCGTCATATGTCCATGACCGTGGTTCCTCGTCGATGTCACATGCTCACCCCCCACATAGCCTTCCGCCTCATCCAGCCAGCACTCGTCATCGTGTCAATGCATACAGCACCAGTGATGATGTCTCGGTGGCTGGATCTTATTCTAATGGTGGCCAACCCGGCTACCCATCCTCCGAGGGTTTCGAGTTCGATCCAGAGGACGAGTGTGAGGATTACCCTCCTGCAAGCCTACCGCCATCCGGCCGTGGCACACCCATGGGTATGCATCGAATGCAGAGCATGCCTGTTGAGCCACGCGAGTCAACTATTGTCGATGACCGCCCCCGAGCCAAGACGGAAGACATCAATGGTCACGTCATGTCGCAATGGCGGTCGAACAATGGCGTTTTACCTCTGCCACCTGGAGCCGGTCCCCCTATCCCCCCTTCCTACCGTCCTGTGGCGAACAGGATCAATTCTGCTGCAAGCTTTGGAACAGACCGTCCGCCTCGAATGCCTTTGCAAGGCCAAATCAGCTCGTCGAGGCTGAAGGCCTTGTATGATAGTGGTGGTTCCCGTAGTGTTACAACATCACCAGCTATGAATGGCAGTACTGCACTTCCGTTGAGCAGATCGCGGAGTGCTAGTCAGCCTAGCGCATACGTACCACAAGTGCCTGCGCCTCCTCCTGTTCCTAGCAACGTAAAGTGGACTCACCGTTCAGAGGATTCTGCTACTTCTAGTAGCAAACGGGGTAGCGGATCGAGTCAGTCGACGGGTGGGGGTTCGTCAGAAGAGTCACCACACAGCTCCTCGCCGATCACTCCATTTGGATCCAGCGAATCATCTCTTGGTGGTGGTCCAGCTCTCCGATCTCCTCGGTCACAGACGTTTGAGAGCATGATATCTAACGGCGCCCATTTCGCTTTTTCACCTCCAGTCAAGGTGAAAGTCCACTTTAACGAAGACATATTCGTCATCCAGGTCCCGCGAAGCACAGAATATTACGACCTTGTCGACAAAGTCGGCAAGAAAATACGTCTTTGTGGTCCGCGCCGCGATGATATCCCTTTGCGGGTAAGATATCAGGATGAGGACGGAGATATGGTCTCTCTAGGCTCCACCGAAGATGTTCAAATGGCTTTCGAGTCGTTCCGACCAGGCGGACAGGTCACACTCTACGTGACATGATTCTACCCTCATCATATTGCATCGCTATCTTGTCTTCCGCTCTTCGACCTTCACATACATAATTTGCTGTTTCCCAGGCGGACTCACTTCTCTCTTTGTACATAATATATGTATCACTGGCATGTTCGCACCACATTCGTTCTATATGGTTTTCTCTCGCTTTCTGACCTCCTTGATTCAGGTGCTCATCGGGCTCGAAGGCCATCCTATGTGGTTCACATTTCCTTGACAACTCACATGGCTCTCTTCCTTCCTTTGTGCAGTACTCTGAATCCTTGGGTATTCATATCATCTAAAAGTGGAGCACTAGTCACGTGTAATTTTTATTAGAATACTGCACTCATTGCTACGTTTCAAATACATCATGTCTTCTGTACAGAGCTGTACAGGTATGTCTTCGCATCTAACATTGACAAGACGTGGTCTATATGATGAGCGGATCGGAAGGTAACCATTGTCAGATATCACAGTGCATCTGGAGAGATGTCGCCCAATGTGTACAGCTCTAGTGCACTAATGGCACTGTACAATGATTGTGCATCTCCACCGTGCTCCGATTGAGAATCAATTGTTTCCTGCGGTGCTATGTAAGCCAGATGATTAATTAGCCTGATAGATGCCACTCACATCAAAGTAATGATTGACGAGGCTGCGGGGTGCTACAAAAAAAAGTTTATAACGGTCAAGTGTACAGCAAGAGCACATACTTCGTGGAGTTTTCGGCAGCCGGCAGCTGACACCGCTTTGTAGGATGTGATATGCAACGAGGCCAGTCCTAGACACCGCTGATTACACCCGTTCTACCTCCATAATAGCATGCGACTCACCATCCTGTTTGATGCGATGCTCCTAAACCGCGTCCCGTATCTCCATGGAAAAACTGCCGAGATATAGGGTGTAAGCTCAGGCGTGAAGTATTGATAAAATATTACCTCATAAAAGGAGACGTAATCGCGGAAATGCGGGTCCTGGTCAAGCTTCACGTTCCCACCGTTGGTAGCCCTTTTGCCTTCCACGTCACGTCCAAAAATGTGAATTATACGATGTTGTATCTCCTCTGCCACCTCCACGAGGTTCATGTAATCTCCACTTCCTGTGGGACATTCAACCTGAAGAAGTGTCAGTGTGAAGGGACGTATAAACCATTTACGCTTACCTGCAGCTCATCGCCGTAATATTGATAAAACCGCTGCAGACTCTCTATCAAAAGGAAGTTGACAGCAAGCCCTGAAAACCGATTAGAGACGCGCAATCTCGGATTAGTTAAATGAGCCTACAGATAGGCCCTCTCCAATTTGAGTTTCCACCAAACATTCCAGAGTGAGATTCTCCAGGCCAATATCCTACCTCATGCCAATCTCCGTTCACCTGCATCCCCCAAGGCTTTTCCTTATGTAACTTAGATAGACTATCTCCGTTCATTAGAGCAGCCCAGCGACCACTACGTGGAAAATACTTACGAACGAATGCCATATTCGCTGAAGAACTCATCCTCGTCTAGCATCTTCTCCAGTATGCGCACCAGACGTTCTTTGCTGGCCAAAGCAAGTAAACGCCGTTCGCCCCTACCTCCAGCTACCACATGGTGAATAGAGCACGCGAAAATATGTGATCGACTCACCCCTCATATTAGCCATATTTCTTCCCGATATTTCAGGCCGGTTATCGAGGAACCATTCCATGCGCTTCTTGAATCCAGGGAATCGATTGATTACGGCAGGTTCCAAAACAAGGGTCGCGTAGAGAGGAATGAGACTGACAAGGCTCCTTACGGGAAGCTGAACCGAATTCCCTGGACCAAACTCAATGGCATCATAGTACATCCCATCTTCTTCGTTCCACAGGCTCGACTCGTGTTCACCTGATCTATAAGTCATAGCATCTGCGATGAATATGAAGTGCTAAGATAAAGTAAGCGGGTTTGTAGAATTTGACTCGCAGAACTGGCCCACCTCAAAGAACTTGGAAGCAATGTCTTCATATACAGCATTGTGCTTTGCCAGTTCAAGGGCTATGTTTAACCTGACAAATAATGAATATATAGCAAAAAAAATCTGGGAGTGCCACGGAGCTCACATATTCAAACAATAAAATGCCATCCAAGCAGTGCCATCCGCCTGACGCAGGTTTCCACCCGTGGGGAGTGGCTCCGAACGGTTAAAGATGCCGATATTATCAAGTCCAAGAAATCCTCCCTCGAATACATTGTTCCCCCCAGAATCCTTGCGGTTAACCCACCTCAAAGCGGCAATCAGGGGTGACGAAGGAGTAGAAAAGCGAACTCATACTTACCACGTGAAATTGAGTAGTAACTTCTGGAAGACACGTTCCAAGAAAGGCATATCTTCCCTGCCAGTAAGCTTACGTTCTATTTTGAAGACTCTAAACGTCGCCCTACATCACTATCAGCGATGCGATCCCGCCATCGCGGACTAATTTACGTACCAGGCATGGACCTAGTCCACGGATCATTTAGAAGGTACACTCGCCAATAAAATACAGACACTCACCGGTGGGTTTACATCACTAAAGTTCCATTCGTACGCAGGAATCTGACCATCAGGCTTCATATACCATTCTCGAGTCAATATATCTAATTGCTTCTTGGCAAATACAGGGTCCACTACGGCGAGGGGGATGCAATGAAATGCTGTGTCCCATGCCGCAAAGAAAGGGTATTCCCACCTGGAAAGCCTTTTGTGAGCTACAACCTAAAACAACTGAGCTGCCAACATACTTGTCGGGCATGGAAAGAATATCTTCTATGTGCATATGACGCCAGTGCTGTGGACTAATTAGTGCTGAATAGATCGGTAAGCATATTAGACTAACCTTGTTACGAATATGTTGGCGTCCAGGTGGAGGGGGAGGTTGGGCTGGATCGCCTTCAATCCACTCCTTTTGTACAAAGTAATAGAACTGCTTCGTCCAAAGCATGCCTCCAAGTGCTTGCCTCATGACTTGCTTCAAGTCATCGCTAATGGGACCAAAGAGCAGAGAATTATAAAACTCATTTGCTTCTTGCCGGCGCTCCTCTACGACATCATCAAAAGCACCCTCGTCTTCGAGGCTTCTGTCCCTATTAGGAGAAAGTGGAGTCAACTTCAGACGAACCACGGCACATCCACCTCGGCCTGGGACATCGCGGAAGATATAGTGCGCGGCAGACTTGGTTCCACATTTTTCGGGGCTCACAAACGACAACTCCCCGAGTGGAGCGTCGCGAGTAGGGGTTGATACTGCTGGAAGTGGAGTACTCGAGCCATCCATCCCTTGTGAGTCTGAGCGCTCTCGCTGAGGTCTGTGTGATGGAATGATATGATCGTGAAAGGCATCTTTCACGTATACACTCTGATTCGTGCCGCCATATAATCGGCGGAAATTTGTGTTGTTTTCTGTAAACAATAAATCTGGTTTTATAACAGCATCTTCATCACCAACAAATTCCCCGTCCGGACCCATAGGTGGGGGAGACGGTAGGCAACACAGGAAGTTCCCCCCCATTTCAGGGTGTTTAACCTTGATGTAGCTAATATCACCATTGGTAGTGGCAGCGGATAGAGATGGCATGGGCGGTTTATGTGCAGGCCAAGACCAGGTATTCCTGAACCACAGTTGCGGGATGATATGCAAGGTAGCGGGGTCAGGTCCTCGGTTGTAGCTCGTAATACGGATGTAAACATTGTCTGGATCGTCTTCGTCTTTCGCATACTGGATATTTTGTTATCACCGATTATTGCTACACGCAGGAGAAACCGACCTCCATGAAAACATCCCAGTAGCGATCGTCATCGAAGACGTTCGTATCTAAAAGTTCATACTCCTCAACGTTCCGGTCACGGTGAACGTTCTCATTCACTAGTTCCTCGTATGGATAACTGCGTTGAGGATACTTATATAAGAACTTCATATATGAATGAGTTGGAGTTGAATCCAAGTAGTAGTAGATTTCCTTGACATCTTCTCCGTGGTTTCCCTGGTGGCCGGTGACTCCGAATAGCCTTTCCTTCAGGATGGAGTCCTGCTCATTCCAGAGAGAAAGTGAAAAACAAAGGCGCTGATGACTGTCCGAGATGCCACCAATGCCATCTTCGCCCCATCTGTACGCTCGGGATCGGGAATGTTCATGGGGGAAATGACTCCAGGCGTCACCATTGTCTGAGTAGTCCTCTCGTACAGTTGCCTAATATGCATTGACTTCATCAGTGCGTGATCACCGAGACGAGGCTTGCACCTACCCATTGCCTGTCGCTGAGATACGGTCCCCACCGCTTCCAGTGACGCTCACGATTCTCATCCTGCAGTAAACGATATTTCTCAACTCCATGATAGTCCACGCCTAATGCTTCAGATAACCGCTGTTTATAGCTCTTGATCAAACCATATTCCTGAGTTTTGAGATCCCCTGAAATAGCCTTTGAAGTCTTTGGCGGTGGTTTGGGAACCAGTGGTGCCACAAGTTCTGCCTTTGGGATTTGGATGGTCAGTCCAGGATCACGCGAATCCGTTTGCTGAATGTCCGAGCCATTGGTATCTTCAGCCCCTCTAAAAAGTTTCTGCTGCAGGGTCTTGACGGAATCTGACAACATGATAGCGGGAAGAGAGATGGTGAAGCTGGGTATCAATTCTGTATGCAATGGAGGTGGTGCATTTGAAATACTAGTCTACCAGTGGAGCAGACTCAGGCTAGGCCTCACGCCTTATGACATCAATCAATAAAGTTCAAGCGACCACCCACGTCACAAGTTTTATAAACCAAGATTATCAATGGTGTAGGGAAAAAGAAGGGGTATGCGTGTAGTATACTTGTCACGTTTGTTGCAGATGGGCCTCAACACGAAAAACAAAACAAAAACCGAAACAACCTAGATTGGCGTATATAAGTGAATCAAGCCTACGGAGTGACGTGAGATGATAAGTGAGACCCGCCCGCAGATCAGATGGGAAAAGTCCAAGGGAAATATTAGAAGTTGCCTGGAATATGTGAATGATTTATAGCTTTAATTACCGCTTCACCAGACTGCATCCCCCGCCAGCAGCACGCTTTGCGTCCAATCATCCTCGCTAAATTCATCGTCGTCTGGAAAGGAGACATCGAGATGACGATAGGGTGCTCGCGAGGTCATCATCACCGGAGATCTTGGAAGTCCACCGGGTAATACTGGCGTCAACAGGGCCATCGACTCACGAGGCTCCGCAGGCACATTCTTGGCAGTTCCATGCCCAACAGAAGTAGCAATATCCGATTGCTCTTCCTCCTCAATACCTAGCGCAAGTGAGATGGAAGATGAGTCGATTTTTGTGTTCAGCACGGGAGGGAAGCTAAATCTGCCGGTAGATTGAGCTGTCATCATGGACACTGGTGACTCCGAAGTCGACGAATTCCGTGAATATGCTGGGGCGAAGTTGACGGGTGAAGACACGGGTGAAGCAGAGCGTTTGGAAAAGAGTAAGTGAAGAGATGGTTTTTTCATGCGTTTTGCGCGGGAAGCAAAGGAGTTGGATCGAGTGATTTCTGCCTGTTGGACACCAGGGAATGACATAGACGGAGTTGATTTGCGATGCATAACTGTGTGCAGCTGTGCGAATTCTCCGCCAGTGGAAGGAAACTGGAATTGTGGTTGATCAGGTCGAGACGTGGGTAGTGAGATAAGTGTAGGATCAGCAATAACTAGGGTGTGTGGCGAGGTCGAGGTTTGAGGTTCAGTGATGTCATCCAGGAATGGAAGACGCTTGGAGGACCGAATGGGAGATTTCGACGATATAGAAGGGCTGGACAACGACGACGTTGAGGAGGAGAGCGACGGTAGGGAGTAAGGGTTTGGAAGTTGGATGTTGACTGAGGGCGGGGTTATGGGATGTTCGCGCTGCGAGGACTGCGACAACGAAGAACTATCATCTGTATGTGCAAATGATGGTGTGTCAGATGTAGATCCCGCAGCATCCAGACTCTGCCTGGTCGATATTGAAGACTGTGATGAGCTAAGATCAACAGGCGTATTCGCTGGTGCAGTGAGTGGCTCAACCACGTCGTCGGTAGGAACCTCTGGAAGTGCCCGACAGGATTGGGTGTCGTCGTGCGTTGGGCTTATCCTATCATCTTGGTTGTCGAGCTGTTCTTCTTCTAGAACGTCGTGAAGGGATGGGACGCTCTCCCGCGAAGGGCGGATAGGAGCAACCAGTTCCTGAACTTCATCCCAGATACCTTGGCTTTCACATAGCGCCTGCAACAGGGACGGATTCATGGTCAAGCTTGGACACAAGACAAGCAACAGATTGTTCAATGGCATCTTCGTGTCTTGACTGCGTTGAGATGTCGCGTTGATCAGCTCTGTGACTGTGAGTAGAAGATCACGATTTTCTTGTGGCAGGCGGGCAATCAGCGAAGAGAGTGCCTTGCGGAGTAGCTCTGATGGTGGATGCAATCCAGAGAAATTTGGCATAGCCAGAGTAGACAACGAAGGAGGCTTGCGCAATCCAGGGTGGATGTTCCGTGGACTTGGGGTAGGTTCCAACGTATTGTGTGTGAGACGCTCCGATGTCATTGCGGCTTCGAACGAAGTCGACAGAGCATTCGTTAGAATTGGTTCAGGAACTAGGGTACGTGTTAGGAGCACGACATGCACGATGCGATCAGCCACGTACGTTCGCGGAGGTAGGCCTTGAAGATGGATGCTACAGCATGAGGGTCGAGATCACCAGGACTGCATTGAGCGATGTCGAAGTCGGCACCTACGAAAACAATAGTAACCAATCCAACTGCATCGAGGCGTAAAGCTTACCAGTATCAAATTCTGATCGTAATTTTGCGACATGAGATGACCTTCCATTAACACTAAAAGGGAAGAATGAGATAAATACCCCCTGATAACAAACGAGATCGTACCGGAACAACCCAAGCTCCTGTACACCCCAGGTAAGGATGTGCTGCGCACACCTGACAACCAACGCAGGTAATTGACGACTCTCCAGCGCAGCTGAAGGAAGACTTGGAGCACTGCTTAGCGTGCTGTCTGCATCTTGTGTGGCGCTGCTGTCGAACTCCTTGGCACGCAACGCGGCGCGGACAGAGTCAATTGCTGTGTCCCTTACGCATGTCTTCATATCTCGTCCAAAAACAAGTCCGCCAGCAACACCGGCACCTCTAGGACTCAGGCGGACCGGACCACGCAGACGCTTTCCAAGAATAGGGACAGTTGATGCCAAGAGTCCCTCATGGTCCGAAGATGAGCCAGCCGAACTGACACTCCAACTTCCAGAAGATGCGTGAGGTGCGTGTCGGTGCGTCTTCATAGATGGCTCATCGATACCAGAAGTAGCCCGTGAGAGGGGCGAGCGATTGTTGTGTGCCCAGCCTGGAGGTGGTGGGTAGCCCGAAGTGGAGGAAGAGGCCTTGCCCCAGACGCGACCCATCTTCTCAACCGCACGCCTAGCAAGGCCAGCAGCAGGGGCAAGACCAGTTATGCTGATAGCTGTCTGTCTGAATGATGGTGGCGAATGTGTTCCTGGCGATGCTAGCGGAATGCGTCGGTGGGGTGCAGGAATGTCTGGCAAATTGCGCTCTGGGTGCAAAGGAGAAGATGAGCGGCTATCCAATAAACTATCATTCGTGCGTGACGGGACAGGTGATGGCCTTCTTGGGCTAGAAGGCAGGGCTGAGAATTCAACAACTGATCTTCCCTTATCCCCTAATACGGATCTGGGAACAACGGGAATGGTATCCATGCTCATGGAAACGGTCGCTGCAGTACAATCCGGAGCCGTGGTCATCAATGTTAAGGGAGGGCCAAGATTGACAGACTGTGAACGCCTGTCCCGGCTCACTTTTATGGATGACGCTGGTGATCCAGGACCGAAAGGTGACGTAGAGCGTAATGGCGTGTGGAATCCCTTCTCCGTAATCCTCTCACCATCATCTTCTTCTTCAGGCATATAATTATCGTGGAACGTACTCAAGCGCTTGCTAACCGGAACGATGGTGTGATTCGACTGCAGTGATTCTGCCATTGAGACTGGGCGAGGGCCTCTTGTTCCAAATCCAGGCTTGATTGTGTGATGGCTCAACGTAGAATCGCTCTTTCTCCGGATCTCCTTCATATCCGATTTCTCGAGATCTCTTCTTTCATTCTCCTTGGATGCCACAAATTCTGAAGCTTCATCTGTTCTGCGCATGTAATCCAAAGCTGGCGCAATAGGACTCGTGGTAGTCATTACCGAGACTCGCTGGTCGATGTCTGTGTTCACAGGTGCGAGGCGTGACACGGGATGTGGCGCAGTAATCTTCGGTGGAGGCGGTGGAGGCGCAAGGCTCACCGCAGGTGAGGCGGGGGCCGAGCCTGAATGTTTCTTGCTGAACACATGCGAAGCGAGGGAGAGAGTCAACTGTTTGGCCCCGTATGGGCGGGATGGTGCGCTGCGTGGGGTTCCAGGGTAATCCTCGTCGCCACTCTGGGAGTCCTTCGCTCTGCTGCCACTATGCTGCGATGAGCCAGAAGAGACATTGAGAATCTCGGATTTTTTACGTCGTCCACCAAAGGCACGGGCAAGGCTGAATCCTGTTGACAGACTAGTGCCCGGCAAAGTAGGAGCTGGTGATGACGGTGGTGAAAGTACCGTAGCAACCTGTGGGCGGCTGTTTACCTGACCCATTGAAGGTGCAGAGGGAAACGAGCAAGGTACTGGGTTGGAAATAAGACCACCTGAACGACTCTTGAACGTGGAGGAACAAGATGTAGGGAGTAGCTGATCGGTTGCGATATTGAATTGGCTAGAAGGCCCTGCAGGCAGCAGCGTGGAAGATGCAGTTGATGAAGACAACGAGGACGAAAGTGATGCCAAAGACATGGAGAACGGTTGCTTGATCTGGACAACGTGGTGGTCCTGAGAGTGAGAATGATTTCCAAGCATGATGCTAGTAGGCGACTAGACAGATTCGGACAAACACGATATAGACTCGGGGATAGCCTTTAATATATAATTATGGGTCTGAAACGCAAGGGAAGGAAGTTAGTACAGATCTGTTACAAGTGGAGAAAGAGGCGTAAAGGCACGAAGATAGCAATGCGGTGAGTGTGAGGATGGAAGCAGAAGAAGACAATTACAAAAGATAATGATAGCATAACACGTACCGTGCGTATTTAAAGTAGCATGAACAACAATGATAGGATCAACAGTGATCCTAAGGGCTAGACGGTTTGAACAAAGATATTCGTTTAACCGGTTCAGTTAAAACTTTAGCTCGACAGATTGTTGCCTAGATAGTCCAAACGGGTCAGCCAGGACCGCACACCGGAACGCTGCTGGTTACAGCGCTTGACTGCGCTCTAGATGATGGTGGTCAAGAAACAAAGAGGCAGATTACCGCCCGTCGTCGCCGTGTGCTTTCCCTGCTAATCGCCTTGAGGCAACCGTAATGATTCAAAATGAGGCAAAGTCTAAATTTGCATAACACAGCCACACACATATACAAGTTCCGGTGCCAATATCAATCCGGATTTCTCCGTAGACCATTCCGCGTACGGTTCCGTCTCAAGTCACACTATACCATTCTATGCTACATACACCATATATACATACTACGAGGGAAAATATGTATATAAAAAACAATTATGTATAGTGTGTCCAGGTGATATGTCGTTTATCTAGATCTAGTGTAGATAGATCTTTATGGCGTGACCAATAGTTCCTTCACCAGCTCATAGGTGAAGAATGACGTGGCGATACTAGGTGCAACTTTGACTGCTCAAATATTTCAGTCTATGAAAGTCATGTGGACAATGATTCACGCTCACGTAGATTTGGCCATAGTCCACGATACAATCCTCGGAGTCCTTCCGTGCGAATGATAGAACGTAATGCATCAAACGCACCATTGTAATGATATCCCAGCCCTCCATCGGCCATTCCAGTCACTTGCATCTTCCGTCTCAGCACGTCGAATGGGTATGTTAGAGTTTGTGATATGGATCCTGCAGTAACCGATCAGAAACCCCCTGGAATAGTGAGTGTAGTGCGAACGTACCAGCTATCGCTCCGCAAGCCAACTTCCTCACAATGTTATTTTTTCCAGGAGGTGTCACGACCCCACGCAACGCCTCGTATGTTGCAAAGTTGATGCCTACGTATGGTGCAACTCCAACCGCAGTAGTAACTAGGCCCCGATAAAGACCGGGAACTCCACCCTCTTCTCGCATCACTTTCAATGTCATCCCGACCATGGTTAGCTCAGCTCTCTTTGATACCGTTTGGTTTGATGAGTTGGAAGAAGTATGATATGCAGACGCTAGAGCCTGCTTCGCCCCGGATGTTGCCATAACCGAGGAGCTCGGCAGTGCTTGTTTAGCCTGCAAAGGTATGCTAGCTGTTGCGATCGACAATCTTGACCGTACAAGATCTAGCGGATATGTCGCGCCTGCGGAATATATGAGATAATGATAAAGTAAAATAGGTAATCGCTGCGCACAAACAGACGTGATCCCCGCTAGCGCACCACTAGCCAGCCGTTTTGGGGTATCGAGTTCCTTTGTCCCATAGGCCGTAAACCACTGAGAAAAATTAATGAGAGGGCTTCAAGGAACCGATAAATGACCCACACCTTCTTCAATTGTTCGTACGTAGTGAACTGTACGGCGCTATAAGGCACGATTCGGAGGCAGTTAATCCCATTCCCTCTCATAAAGCCTCTAAAGCCTTCCTCCTTCCACATCCTGACAAGACTCCGCCAGACCCCCTTGTACTGACCATCTGACGTTTGCGGTTGCACTTGTCTGGTAGCGCAAAAAGAGTTTGTAAGATCGAGCTGTGTCCGGAGAAAAGAATGCAGCGGTGATCCGAACAGACGGAGATTGAATCACCATGCAGGGACTCACTGGATGATTTTGAGCCTTTCTAAAGGACTAACGACTGTGCGTGAAGCAGCCCCGGCAGCTCCACCTGCGACAAAGTATGATGCTATCTCTGGCATCCAGAACCTTTGCTTTTGTCCGTTCACAGCTGCCATACTGTGGGAGATTTTCGGCTGTGAAGATTGTGACGACTGTGTGGATGTCATGAGAGCTTGCGCAAAAAGTGCATGAAGAGAGTGATTAAGGGTTGTATATGATAGTAGGAACGTGAAAGGGAGCGGGTGAAGCAAAACACAGGGCTCAGCCTGTGGTGCTATGTATACGGACAAGTACTTGGTGTGTGCAAATGAACGTTTGAACCGTCTTGATCGGTGTGGCGAACAGAAGCATCACGTGATTCAAATTTGGAGCACAAGGTTGGCACAAGGCCTGAACTTTCTTGTTCAACGTTTGGAAGTTTGAACAGCTAACGAAATGGAAACAAAACAAAATTCTACAAAGTAACCGTATTTACAAGACAGAGTGAGCTATCCAACTCTGGGCTTCTTTCTGGCAGAACCTCCCTGACCACCTGAGAAGCTTCCAACGGCTCCCCCACTAACGCTACCGAAACTAGCAGTACTACCTGGTTTGGATTGTTGGGAAAGATTTACCTGAGACTGCTGTGATAGGTGCTGCCCTTGAGCCTGGCCATGCCCCGGAGCTACTTGCGACAGTGTCTGTGCCTGTGTGGGTGCAGGTATGCCCATCATAGATGGTGCCTCATCTTGAGTGATTCGCCGTTGAGGGGGCAGATGGTGAGCGGAAACGGGAAAAAACACGCTACATTATTGTGAGCGACAACGAGGAGGCTACATGAAAACAGGCTGCATGTGACGTACTTTCTTGTCGGCCGAAGATCTTCTTGAAACCATTTGTGTGCTAGCGCTTCTTTGGCCGTTAGGCGCTTATCCGGATCGTACGCGAAGAGCTGGCGAATGAGATCATAGCCTTGCTGCGAACGGATGCGTGTTTGGCACCACTCAGCGAGGCGATTTGGGTACCTGTAATAATTTCGGTCCAAGGCCATTCCGAATGCAAGGGAACAATTCACGTGTCAAGGCGTTTCATATTCTGATACTCCGGCATGTCTTTGAGGCCTGACCAATCCTTTTCTAAAAGAAGTGAGAAAAATGCACTGGTAAATATGCCGCCTCTTACCAGTTGGTGTTCCAAGAACCTCGAAAATCTTGAGTAGCTGATCGCGCTGAAAAGGGACATTTTTCTTAGAATCTAATTTTGCCTCCTCGCCCTTGAATATCGGCCGGAGACTCGCCAACTCAGCGAAGACGCATCCAACAGCCCAACAATCTACTGCCTTGTTGTAATGTTTTGCACCTAATAGGAGTTCGGGAGCTCGGTACCAGATAGTGACAACAACTTTGTCACCCGCAAAGAGCGGCTGAAGTGGTTGGTATATTAATCGTGCAAGCCCCAAATCTCCTATTTTCACCACACCAGATGCAGTGATAAGGATATTGGCAGGCTTAAGGTCCCTGTGAAGAATATGTGCAGAGTGAAGGTATACCAGGCCATTGAGAAGCTGATAGATCAGGGACTTGAGAACTTGTGATGCGATCTGTATCCGAAGGGTTTGCGAATAGTGATGTATTACTTGCTGCGCCAAAGCGTGGTCAAAGAAACAACTCAAAATATTAGACAGACAGGACGTACAAGAAAATCATGTTCAGCATATTCGAAAACCATGTATATCGACTTGTCTTCTAGGATAACCTCCTTGAGAGCAACAACATTTTCATGAGAGATTTCTCGATTCAGCTAGATGAGTAACTGGCCGCTGAAGCCTTCTGATGCAGAACAAAATGAACAAGCTTACTGCGATTTCTCGAATAGCGCTCTGACTGATACCAGTATATGTGACAACATCTCCTTCTTTGTCTGGCTTAAACTTTTTAATCGCATGGATCTGCCCGTCCGGCTCCAGGCTCTGCGCCTTGTACACGCGACCATACGTTCCTGAAGATATGAAACCAAGGATGGTGTACTTGGACGTGACAGCCTGGTGTAGGCGGTCGCGTTTATGACGATAGAAGCGCATTGGATCAGATTGGAGGAGCGTGTGCGACCATTCTTCATGCATTGTGAACTGATTTAAAGCTGAAAATTGTGCTTAAGTGATAATGGCTTCATCAAGACGTAGTGGATCATATATAGCTCACGCTGTCATCGTATACGTAGATCCATTAGCGGAATTCGGATTCATTCTCTTCATCACATCCGTTCTCAAAGACTCGTCATATCTCGTGTTGACCTCGAAGTTATACGAAAACATGATGCGTGGTGCAGACATAGAAGCCGCCGCCGCTGGGTCCTGGCACAGTAATGGCTCTCCACCTCAGGTCCGTGAGGCAGCTGGAGCAACTCGTCCATATGAGCCAATTCGCGTACCAAGCGACGAGTCTTGTGGTCCATCTTCCTACCGTCCTTCCGTACTTGCTAGCGAACGCGTCCTTCTCTGGACCACTCCTCACGGCGTCACTTTTCAAAATCAGCTAGAACAACTTTATCCAGAGTCCTATGTAGTCAAATTATTCTTTGTCATGGCAGAGTCCCTTGACGAACGCACTCGCAACGACTACGGTGCAGGCCTGCTACATTTTAATCAATTCTGTGATCGTCTCTCCATACCGGAACAAGACCGCATGCCTGCCTCTGAGATCCTTCTTTCCATCTTCATTGCAGATGCTGCCGGTTCTATCTCCAGTAACACCGCGAACAATTGGCTTGCTGGCCTTCGCTTCTGGCATGTCATTAACGGCGCTCAATGGCACGGTGAACGCTCAGAATGTCTTCGTCACGTCCAGCGTGGTCTTCGCCTTCTCGCCCCGTCAAACTTGAATCTCCAGCATCCTCCGATCACTCTCGAGTCGCTCATTCAGTTACACCAAGGCCTTGACTACTCCAATACCTTCGATACGGCAGTCCTAGCCATAGCTTGTCTCATTTTCTGGTGTGGTTGTCGGTACGACTTTCATTGGTTTTCTTTCACCCCCATCTGACTTGAAATACAACCAGTCTGGAGGAACTGGTCATTCCCGCTTTTGATTCCTTTGATATGACCAAGCACGTAACCCGCTCTATCTTGCCCATTGTCACTCAAGAGTCAAACAATGTACGTTACTCGACCTTCCACATACCATGGACCAAAACCACCGGTAATAACGGCGCCGACATCAATGTTACCTCCCGAGACCATCTTACATGTCCTCATGCAGCCCTCTTTCGTCACCTCGAGGCCAATCCCAACGTTCCATCTCACGCTCCTCTCTTCTCCTTCCAGACCCCCACCGGTGCCTGGACTTCCATGACTGAACAGTGGTTCCTGAAGCGCTGCAACCAACTCTGGGGCCCCTGATATGAATCGGCGGAGCCAGAGTTTCTCGTAGACCCGGGGTGTGTTACCTCAGACGTAGTCACCACTAAAGGCTGGCACTTTCTTAACCTATCAACGCCGCATCGCAGCCCTTAATGATCGATCCTGCTTTCTCGTATATCACTGCTCTCGTTCGCATACATTCAGTCATACAATACATGCAACGTCATCGTATTTTGCTTCCCACTGCCGTATCACGCACTTCCCATTCACGCATTTCGCACGAGAATCACCGTTTTCCGTCATTGCTGTTGTTATGTATCAGTAGCATACCACACGTTAGAATGTCACAATTTGACCAGGCCTGGCGTTGCGTTGGCGAGGGTTACTTGAAGAGGAACTGATGTCACTCGGGCCGCCGTACTCTCATTGAAGGTCTAATCTGATTCCATTTCTGCACACTCGACTACAACACGAAAGGCTAAGAGGGTGTGATTCAAGCGCTTTGCTCAAGACTGTGTGTGCAGACGCGATCGATCTGGTCACTTCGTTTTCCTGCATGTCACTATCAATTTTGCTTGTCAGTCACATAAATCCAATTGATGTCGTGTCTCGCGCCTCGAATTCAGGAGGTGGCCATTTAATACTATCACTGAGCTAGTGCCTCTACCACAACTTTCACGCCCCATGCCCCAGGATCAGTAACCCGCTCAGCCTTCAGTTTTATGCTATCGACATATGCGCTCCTGCCAGCCTTTGCCTCCATGTCTTTCGTCCCTTCAGCAGCTTCCCTAGCGGCCTCCACGGCTGCCGCAAGGCCGGACGACAGCGTACCGATGAACGCAGCGAGAGGGTCGACCAGTGTACGAGAAGGAGGACGTGCCCGGGTATAAGTATACAGACGACCTAGAGCAGCTTCTAGCGCTGTGCGCCATACTTCTTGTGTGGCGGTCGAGGAGGAGCTTTTAGCAAGCGCTTGGGCGAGGGCGGAGAAGAAAATTCTGACGCATGAGGATTATGAGATATGAATCAGACCAAAAGGGAACTTCACTGACGAATAGAGGGCTCCGCTAGTTCCTCCCATCGCGTCCTCTGCGATACGAGAGATTGTGATGACGCTGCCAAGTACATCATTACCGGAGATGCTGCCTTTGCTCAAAGCCTCAAGCACAGCTGCATGTATCTAATGAGCATGCATGCAGATCATGATAACAATGTGAAGTACCTGTAGCACCACCTTTGAGCGTAAGTCCGCAGTCCCCATCACCAGCGATGCTGTCCATATATGTAATCTCAGGCTCAGCAGTGATGAGGGCCCGGCATGCACGCTCTACGGCACTGTTGAATTGATTGATATCGGGGGCTTTGAGTGAGGCTGACCAGGCTTTCGCGTGGGTTACAGTCGGGAGGGACGAAGAGACAGATGGTGGCTTTGGGACAGACCTAGAGGACCACTTCCATCCTGGGGTGTTGGTACTGTCGTCGAGTAAGGAAAGGATGAGATCGGCGGATGGAGTTCCCGTGTCGTTTGCGGCGGGGAGAAGGAGCACAGTAATTGAAAATCCAGGCATGTTGAGACTTGTCTAGTGGGGGTTATCATCAATTCTAGCAAATCTAAAGGGGTCCAACAAACCATGAAAGAGCCAGAAAGTATGCGCATGATTTTAATTCCAGATTTGTCTAGAGCACGCCTTGCTTCGGCGACTACTCCGCCGAGCTCGAGTTCACTGAGACCTCCAAGGTTATTGACAAGAAGAACAACACGGTCTGTGCTGTCGTTCTTGAAGGGAATGAAAGACCGCTCTTTGTCTGTTGTGGAAGTGATCATTTCGAGGAGAGTGGGGATGAGTTCATTGAGAGGTGGAACAGGAGAAATGCGGCGGTGACCACTTTCGTTGTGAATTCCGAGGCCGATTTCGAGCTCATTTGCACCTAGATGTGTATCGGGAACAGCGGTGCCAGGAACCTGCATGAAGCGATAGAGTATTGTGAATATAACGATGCCCTCAATACCCGAACGTTGACTCATACATGACAGTGGTCCAGACCAACACCTATAGTGCCGAGCCTGGAGGAAACGTACTGGGCGACATCGTAGACCTCATCTACAGAGGCACCAGTTTGGGCGAGGGCGCCTGCAATTTTGTAGACGAGACAAACACCCGCGAGACCACTGTAGGATGTTCAAGTGATGTAGTGGGATTTCGAGAGATATCCGTACCGTCTTCCGACAATACTACCCTGGGTTTTTCCTACAGCAACGTCATCTCCTACGATGACGAACTTGACACGGTCAGCTTTGTTGGGGTAACGGGCCGCATATTCTTCTTTGGCTAGACCAAAATTGAGAACATCGCCGGTGTAATTCCTACATACAAAATTTGTAAGTGAATCTCATCTACAAGAGGAGCCGAACTCGCACTTGACTACGATGATAGTGCTAAACGCAGTCACTGTTAGCAAATGAGATTACATCCATAGCAATAAAATCACCCTTTTTCGTTATCAATCAGATCTATTGCACGGCGAACCTGACCAGCACTTGGAGAGGCAAAGACATTTCCACACACAGCAGCTTCGTGGATGTTGGTTAGGTCACGACCGTATGAAGAATATAGCGATTCTGCTAACCGGTCAAAGCCCCCTGGCCTGCATTCAGGTCAGCGTGTACTGGAATGTAATGCGAGGGCTTACTATTTACCTACGAAACCTGAGTGGGATGGCTCATGGCCAGAACCACCTCCACAGAGCAGGGCAACTTTGGAGCGGTCCTGATCAGCTAGGTACACGACTACATATCTTTTCAGTAAAAGATCCTGGACATTAGGAGTCTGTGACTTTACCTCTATGAGTCGGATCAAGAGCTAGATGTGTATTGATTGTACACAGTCCTTCTAAGGAATCGAGCACGAGAGAGGGTGCTGTGTTCAGGAAATGCTTGCCTATGTTCGAAGTTGGTGAGCAGTTATTACATTGATAAGGCCTTACTTTGTACGACCATGACTGCGGGGTGGGAAGAAAGGAGTTTACATGTATTGGAAATCTACCCCGAAGCGAGGTACGAGTTAGGAATGAAGACTTGGTTGTAGCGGCTGTGCAGCACGTGGCTTCTCTTCTCCACCCTACCACACACTAGTGTCAGCAAGCCTGCAGCTGACCACCTTTCGGATTTTATTTTCTGCTATAAACTCTGGTGAGATCTGATGGCTCAGATCCTTGTATGCATCTGCATGTAATGAAGACAAGTCCGGCGGGGAAGCCGGTCATGAGTAGAGAGCACTCGACGAAAGTGCTATAGTGCTGGTCTCTCAAGCTCACTGTAGGAAGTTCCACCACACTCCTAGCCCATCTAACATATGTAAGGACGGAACAGTTGATCCCGCGGAAGCAATTCGCGTCCCACCCGCGTGCGTGTGCCACCTGAGCTCCACTGTTTACTCTCTTTCTGTAGTATACTTTTTTTGAGTGGCAACGGCCATGTGATTACACAACACAATACCGTAGATAGTATATAGGAGAAGTAGCAGCTCAGTGTATCCTAGTCTATCCTATGCTTTCAATCTTGACCCTAAGATAACTGAACCAATATATAGCTAACATATAACAATTGATATCTTTCTACATAAGGTGAGTCTGCAATCAAGGACTTGCAGACATCACACGCACCGGGTCCGATACGAAAATAAGTTGCGTAAGACTGTAATCTAGTAGTGATCGTGAATAAGTAAGAGTTGCGCAGCTACTGTCTAGATCTCGGGTATAAACATTACGACTGACGTAGTCAGCGTGAAAGCATGCGGTGCATGTATTGGTAAACACTAAAAATACCTGGGTAAATCACCTGGTCGCTTGAATGTAATCAGGAGGGGGTGGGTTGTCCCTGATGGTTGCAGAAGCACTTTGCATTGATGCGCGTCGCTGCACTGGCGTAGTTTTTGAGATGCCCATTGAATCGTCGGGCACTGGCAGCTGGAATATATTTTGCTGAGTGCCTGGAGCTTCAGGTAGAGGGCGGTGTGAACTTCCCATCTACGAGAAGAGTTGAATGAAGTCGTTCATGAAAGTGGAGACAAAATATGGCACCTACCTCGTCAACCGGATATTGTGTTGTCGAGCTTACTACGACTTCGTCTACCGTGGGCATGCTAGAGCTAGGGATATGTAGTCTATTTGCAGTACGAGGCGAACTCTGATAATCGTATTCTGCCTGTTGATATGACTGCCATGAAGTGCCTCGGGGCAAAGTGTCTTGGTGGATAAGACTAGCATTACTTCTTGTCTCCACTGAGGAAGAAGCACCCATATTAGCATTTCCCGGGGGATGTTGGGGCGTACGAATCCGATACAAGTCCTGCGACGCTGCCTGTGCCGATTTCCATCGCCGATAAAAGAAGAACGCAGCTGCCGATGCACAGAGAGCCACACCGAGAGCCACGACAATGCCTGCAATAGCCCCGGAACCTAAACTTCTGCCTCACGTATAAGTTATTGAGGTCGCTGAAAGTAATTTATCTCACGTTGAAGTTGAAACCGCATTGACGCTGCATACATGTAGTGGTCAACTGATTTGTGTGGGAAAAGTTGATTGATGTACGTACCTTGAAGTTCCTGGCGAACCGCCGGAGCTAGATGGACTTCCTGACGGACTGGAGCTTGAATTAGAGGAATTGGAACTTCCATTGATTAGTATCATGATGTGTGGGAATGTGCGAAATCAGCACATAACCATATTCACCTTGATGTAAGCAGTGCATAGTCTATATTGAGTGTCTGTCCGTTTGTTTCAGGAAGGTTGACGAGGGTCACCTTGTGTTGACCAGAGCCGAGATTGTCTGCATGATAAAGCATCACTTCATAGAAAGTCAAATATGCGGTGGCATTGTACTGGGTGGGTTGTTGAGAGTCGAGAGAGACGGTATACAGACCGTTGCCAGGGCCCACAGTGCCAAATATGCTGACAGATTCGGCTTGATAAGTTGCATATTAGCTGGGAATTACAAGTGTGTTCGTTGCTACGTGACGTGCCCTTGAATTATCGATTAGAACAACATGGATAACATTTGGTTCAGCACTCACTGTGAATGTCAAGGTCACACTGGCATCACTAACACTCGTGGAGCTAAATGACGTTATTGAAAACCTCCACGACAGCGCGAGAGAGATACTCACTGCCCAGTCCCATTATTGAACAGGTTTACACTGGTGGGGTTCGTATTCCACTCTGGCTGCTGATACTCAAATCTGGCGTCCGCGTCATCGACCATCTCTGTTGCTAGCAGGGTCCCGCTAAATTCAGTCTGCCAGACCACCTTTGATGAGCAACAACAATGAGCCGTTGAACTGGTCAAAGGTTAGACACACTCTACCATGTCGATATCAACGTAGAGGTTCCCAGTGGCAGTGTTTGTAATCGATACCGTATGTGACCCTTGTGCCAAGCCACTCTGGTTGAAGAGCACTTGTTGAAATAAATTGGCATTTGATTGGCCAGTGTTTCCCGCGAAAGTTGCGCCGTCAACCACCACGGTGTATGTACCATGATTCGATCTTTTAGCACCATATATCCAGAAGGCCGTGCCATTGAAGGAGAATGTGGCAACGCTTGATGTTACGTTCGATGTCTGGAAGGTCCCGCGGAAGTATCTGAGAATAGTTGTGTTATTCGTCAATCGCAAGGCAAATGATACAAAACACATACTGGTCTGCTAAAGGGTCATCCCCAGAGTTCCCCGGAGCCCAGGTAGAATCATAGTGTATCAAAGGAGATTTATCGTCGACGAGAAATGAAACCGACGACATCTTAGGCAAGTGCAAGGGGAAAAGAGATGTCAAAGCTGATCCAGTGGTCCTGTTGTTCAGCGGCTTTTTTGCTATCTTGGGACAACAAAATCATTTACTTTATACTGGCGGTGATCGTTTAATCTTTGGTAATACCTACAACCGAACATCTGCACAGGTTAGCCTATCCGCACGGTTTTGTCAATGGAAGTTGATGATCAGCGCTCTGGTTCCTATAGCATTGAACAGGTACTACAGCGACTGATCAAGATTCAAAGATGATCAGATTAGAGGCATGTGTGCAACTGAAGCTGCAGTACCTCGACGGCTGTGTTGCTCCATCTTGGTATGGAACTCCCAAAGCGCTAGAAAACACATCAAAATCCAAGGGTCACTTTGAGTGTGGAGAGTGTGGGGTCAAATGTTGACTGTCCGATAAACGAGCTGATACGCGTAAATAGACAGCCACAATTTACGTAACTCAAACTTCAAACTAGTCGGATCGGATGTGA
The DNA here is from genome assembly GCF_016647745.1 of Suillus plorans. Classification (NCBI taxonomy): domain Eukaryota; kingdom Fungi; phylum Basidiomycota; class Agaricomycetes; order Boletales; family Suillaceae; genus Suillus; species Suillus plorans. The sequence continues at coordinate 153,350 of NW_024537472.1, read as the reverse complement.
CGTTGCAAGTAAGTAGGACAACTAGTTAGCATACTTGACGAGAAAGATTCTTATGACCATAATCCTTGCAAGGCGAGCTAGACCAGAAGAAACGAAGAAAGTAGTGCATACACATTGAGGTTGACAACATGGGTTCCTATAAATTACAGGCACCGCATGTGCCACAACGTTCGCCAATCAGGCCTCAGATTGAAAGCGCTTAGCGCTTAACTGAGTGTCGTGTATTCACAATTCGATCGATTGATACAAAGTATAAAGATCTGAGTCACTGATATTGCGACAAGCTTTCCAACAAAAAGAGCAAGAACTGGGACTGCCATTTCATGTGAAGGTAAGGTGCACATACATCAAAAACATATACCATAGCAATGCATGCAACTGTGGTCAGAGGCTCGAGACGCAATCTAGGAGGCCTTCAGCACCTGTGTGTTCACAGAAACTACTCTCAAGAAGGAGGAGCTCCGCGCGCCTCATGATATCCTGGGTATTTTATCTCAGAAATTGATGCAAGTAACACCATAGATTACTCACCACCCCTGTCCCCACGTCCGCGCCCGCGTCCCCTGCCACGTCCACGATTTTCGTCGCTTCGCCAGTCGCCATCAAACCGGCCACCCCGCTCAGGCCGCTCACCACGCTCGACCCGTTCACCACGCTCGACCCGCTCGACCCGCTCACCACGCTCGACTCGCTCACCACGCTCGACCCGCTCACCACGCTCGACCCGCTCAGGTCGCTCACCACGCTCGACCCTTTCACCGCGCTCGCCACGTTCACCACGGTAACCTGAGAAAAATGGAGTAAGTGGAAATCATGAACAAAATGATCAAGACAGACCACCGCGCTCGCCGCCTCTGTAACCGCCACGGAAGTTCCCTCGATCGCCACCGCGGAATTCACCCCGCCCACGGTAGCGCCCACCGCGACCCTCCCCACGGAAACCTCTGCCACGTCCGCGACCTCGTGGCTGTGTGAAGCCATCATTCTCAGGCTCCGGGGCAGTGGCAGCGACAACTTCGATGCCATTTGCAGGTGCAGGTACGGGTTCAGCAACAGGAGTGGCTGATCCTGAAGGAGCAAAACTCGCTTGTAGATTTGCGATCGATGGCAGACCACCTTCCTCGTCCGCCTCGGCCCAATCAATCGGTTGCGCGGGTGTACCCTGCGGAGTCAATGATCATTATGATCTGAAGCATACTGTATCTTTGGGCGAATGGCTAACTTACTTCGTCTTTCACAGATGAAGGTGTGGGTTCTTCGTGCTCGAGAACACCATTCTGCGTCAGTTCTATCTCGGATTTCTCAACCCATTCAGCGGTATTCTCAAAGTCAGCGGTCTCAAGCTCGCTCGCTTGCATGAAATGGAAGCTACCAGTGCCACTCAGAATGCTGGTGGTGGGAATACCAGCAATAGGTTGAGATTCAGTGTGCGAGTTACTTGAAGGCTCAGAGGCAGCTTCCGTTGCTGCATCAGGCTCTGCCGGTAAGGGTGTTGGTTCACGAGGAGGGTTGAGGAAGGACTGCACAATATCCAGTAGCCTTGCATCTATCAGACTGTCAGTTTAATCCTGGATTATTGAGTCCGAGGAATGCTCTTACAAGAAACACCATTGCAGTCGCCTTGTCCGGAGAGAAGACTGGACAAGACTATTTGCTTGAATTCAGACTCCTCAGTAATGAGGGTCGAGCAAACAGAAAATATCGCTTCTCCTTCAGCCTCGTTAAAATCAAGAGCAACGGGAAGAGGCTGGCGATTTGAGAGACATGTATGCAGACGGATTAGAGACAGTATAGCAGAGGTTTTTCCAGCTAACGATGCCTAGAAGAACTCAGCTACAAAGCTCATCAATCACAATCAATTCCCTACCTCGGCAGCAGCAACTGAGTCGGCGACTCTGACGGCCTCTGCAGCTTCAGCCTCTGCACGTCTAGTTGCCGTTTCACGTGCAAGGTCAGCTTCGTGGGACTGTTACACGAAAAGATTTATTATTTTTGTCGATGAGTAAATGATGGTATCGTTCGAACCTCGATCAGTTTTTTGACATCTTCTAGTTCTTTGTGAACGGCCTCCAACAAAGGAAGGGTCTTCAGAGTTCGCTTTTGGTCATCGTTTAGTTTTTCGTGCTCCATGGCTGCATAACTCGCTACGCGGGACTGGAAGACATGTCAGCTACCTGGTGCCGAAGCTAGAATGCACAATGATAGTTTCACGTACCATCTTCTTGTTCATAGCTTTTAAGCGCTTTTGGAGAAGTTCGACAACCGGACTAGATTTGGGGGTGAAATCGTCGAAGGTCGGAGCTTCAGAAGGTGCAACATGTTCTGGAGCAACTGTACCCTCCTTCACATCCGCCTCTTCTGGTGCCCGGTCAACAGGAGCAGCAGAAGTAGCATCGGGAATGATGACGGAGCCTTCGGCAGGCGAGTCTGCAGTTTTTGGCTTGTGTGATCGACGTTTTTTCTTTTGAATTTTCGCCTGTGACGTAGGAGGGAGAGCACCGGGAACGACACGGACATTTGGAGCATCGGCCATATTGAAAAGCAGATAGTAGGAGATGAGCTAGTGCAAGAGCAAGAGTAAGGGCAGACAAATGAATTGTGCTTGAACAAGTCACAAGAGTAAGTCAAGGGCAAGCTGAAAATTCAGATTCTCACGGTTGATGTACATTGATCTGCTCTTCACCATCACGCTGCCAGATAATAAGTCATATCATCGCCATGAATGCGGCAGATTTCAGCACTAATAGGCACTCCGCGAACGTGCAAATGGCCATGCACATGGCAAGCAAACATACGGATCTTTGCTTCAACGATGGAAATATAGTCTTGCTCGCGGGCATGTCCTATTTCTTAGTTCATCAAGGGCTCCTAGCACGGCATTCCGAGGTTCTGGATGAACTCATGCGCTCCATAGACAACACTCCGACACTCGAAGACCGCCCAGTCCTTACCTTACCAGATTCATCTACAGATGTAGCGCACTTCTTGAAAGCGATGTATGATGGAATGTTAGAACACGCGTCTTTCTCTCTCCGTTCCAGCTGACGTACAACAGATCATTCTTGACTTATAATTCAGAGGGATTTCCAACGCTCTCAGGTCTCCTCCGCATGTTGACCAAGTACAAAGTGCATCATCTCCGGAACGATATCTTACGCGGACTCTCTAACTACTGGCCCACTACCCTTGCCCAATGGGACACGCGTGAGGCCTCTGTGACCGGACAAGATGGTACCTATACACCACGCGATTCTCTGCCGCACCCCATGTTAGCCGAGTTGACTAATTGCCTGCTTAGTGTTGACCACTTTTTGAATCAGAGAAATCATTAACCTCGCTCGTGAAATCGATTACCTACTACTTCTGCCATCCGCGATGTACGACCTAACCCGTTCCACTCCAAGTGAAGCTGCGACTGGTTTTGTATCACCCTTCACCGGCGTAAACGTCAGATTAGAATACGCCGATCTTCTGACCGTTCTCAAAGGTCGCGAACAAGCTTCTCGTTTTTTCTCAACGTTCATCGTCAACAACCTGGAAGGAAGGCAACCTTCTCAATGGTGTCTACGTCGCAAGGATGGCCACCCTGTCAATAAGAGGACCTGTCAGATTGCGTTCGAGGCCATCACGTTCGAACTTCTGCGAGATATCAACGGTATCATCAGTAATCGGACCTCGGATCCACTGTACGCGATGGCCGAAGCAGAGCAAATGCAGATCCGTGACGACCTGTTGAACAGCGAGGTTTCTCCCATGAAAACGTGCGAACACTGTCGGGTGGAGTTCGGAGCGGTCGTTGATGCAGCAAAAGAAGACTTCTGGAAAAAGCTGCCCAAGTGGTTCGATATAGATGTCTCCCCCTGGGGTTAATGTTGATTCTTGTCTGGTCAATCTGTTTCTTATTCGTTTTGTACTCTGGTCCAATGAAATGTCCTTTTCCATCAAATACTTATATTGGTTCTTGACTGGGCACGTGATCGATGGATTCATGATTTAGTGAGCACGTGATCTACGCGTCACAACCTGTCACGACTTGCCACCTTGATTCTTGAATGCTCTTTTGAGTCCTCAAAGTTTCATTCATGGCTTCAATCCTCGATGCCAACACGGCTCTACAACATCCAGCTACTGAGGAGACTCACGATGAACATTTCTCTGAGTTAGATAATGAGCAAGTCTCTGAGGGTGATAGCGACTGTGACGTATCCGATGGTCTGACAGATGGATACCAAAATGCAGAGTCAGATTCGGAGGAGTCGGTCGAAGGCAACAAGGAGGACTCTTTGCGGTACGTCTGATATAACTGCCCCATTATTTACTGATAGGCCCGATAAGTTTCGAGGCAATACAAAAAATCGAACGACTAGCGTTGTCGTTTCTTGAACAACTTGCTGGTTCACTACCAAACCAACGAGCTGATATAACGTCTATCGGAATTTTTCAGGCACCTATTAATTCAAGATCAAAATACCCCAAAATCGAGCTTCAGTTAGCCGACCGTCATAAAACATCCGAATGGTAATGTCTTTACTCCGGGTCAAAGTCCGCTGTTGCAGTCCCCTGATGTGCCGGTGTTTTTAGTATCAGAGTTATACGATACCCCCTTAAACGAAAAGGAGCGAGTATAAAGCCATTCGGTTGGTCTGGTAGTCGTTTCATGATGGCTTCATTTTCACCGAAGACCGTTTGCACACAGCGCAGATTTTACGTGTCATGGACTTCGCTCACCAAGCCCTAGTTGACAATGTACCATTAACAAAGCGGTATCCGTCTTAATGAAGCTTGAGAAGGAACTAAGAAGAAGCTAACTGTGTTCCTAGTGACATGTACTACAAGGATGTCCCCCTCTTCAAAGCTCAGGGAACTGTTGATCGAGTGCGTTATTTGGGCACGGAGTGTCACCGTTTATATTCACTGACGCCAGCTCGTCGATGATCTTGCCGTGACATTGGACCTAGAACGGGCCGACCTCAAAATTGTAACCTCTTTGTCACCTTATCACGGATATAATTCCTTCAACGTTGTTCTAGCGCGCTGCATCGAAGGGCCTTATATGCGGCACTGGGCTGACAATTCACCTTCTCGAAGGCGAAGTGATTTCTATTAACGACTTAGAGGTGGATACATGTTCCAGAAAGACAAGTCCAGAATTTGAATGTGGTTGTCAGGGAACTTTGATACCTACGGGTGAAACCATAGAGCGATTTGAGCTGAAAGAGGATATTTCATGGGTCCTTGTGGTCGAGAAAGAGGTATTTCCTGGAGGCCGTTCCTTAAAGGAGATGTTGATCTGGTTCTCATTCTAGGCTGTCTTTCAAACGCTGTGTCGTTTTCAGTTTGCAAGCCACCAGTCGCTTCCCGGTCCTGGGCTCATAATCACTGTGACTAAGTGCTATGATACTAGCTGCGTTGCTGCTTATATGCTTCCTCCAGGGTAAGGGATATCCTGACGTGGCCACCCGACAACTCGTGAAAACCTTATCAGACAACCTTCCAGCGCAGTGAGTTAAAGCTGCAGCATTTCCAAGTACTCATCATCATATTCAATAGCATTCCGATCGTTGCACTTGTCGATGGCGATGCGTATGGACTCGACATTCTATCGGTGTACAAGTATGGCAGCCGCAGTCTACGACATGAGAACGAAAAACTCGCAGCAAAACGAATCGAATGGCTTGGCATCTGGGCATCCGAAATTGCAGAGTAGATACTGATGACTTTCTACCCTCATCCTTGCTGAAGTGGCTCACTCTCATAGCCTCGAAATTGATTTGGACACACTGATCCCGATCACACTGCATGATGAGAAGAAGGTAAGATGGACTTTATTGCCTCACCATGATTTCAATCCTGTCATTATCCTCTGTAGGCGCTCGCAGTGCTCAGCCGTGCCACCGATGTTGTGCCCACGAAATGGAGGCAGGTGTAAGTTTCATACCGTAACTCGATACTGAATGTGCCTACAGAAAAGAGCTCACGCGGATGCTCCACATGCGAAGGAAGGCCGAAATCGAGATTCTGTCGAGTTCCTCAAGTCAAAAGTCTAACTCCCTTATACATTACTTGGCTCATAAAGTCTGCCACTTCATCGAGATGTCTGCCTGACGGTGATTCGAATGCCAGGCATACTCACAGCTCTTTGGCACAATAGTCTTTGAAAACATCCCTCCAGAGTTTATGGGTAACGGTGTCACAACGCAGCATAACTGTCGTGAGTGTGCCAAACGCGTAGAAAATAGAACGACATACATACGAAAGTACTTATATCATGCAATCAAGGTTCATTATCACCAGAAGATCAACAACACCGAAAATAGGTATATGAGAGTCTAAGACAAATAATGAGAGAGCTGAGTTATCGCAGTATAGTTCGTGGTTACTCAAGTGGCGGAGGGTCCTGCAGTCCTTCCTAAGCTTCAAGACATTTATCGAGCTCGAGCCGCTTCCGATGCTAAACCAAACCTGTGTGGAGCGATAAGAACGGGGGGGTTCCGGGGAGTTGCTTGAGCCACCGACTGGCGCACTAAATATTCTCATCGTTGCAACACTCGCGAGAACTGAAGCATCATAAGGATTTGCAGGTACGAGAGATGCGTGCGGAACGGTGCGTACAGATGCTAAGCGCTGAGGATGGGTCGTGGAGAGTAGGCACACCTTTCTTAGCTATTGGTCGAGAGTACACAGATGACTGACTCAGACTTTTGATTAATATTGTCTGGATGCCAGCCTCAGCAGAGTGTGAGGGATCTAGCAAGGTGAAACAATAAGAATAGCAACAACTAGAATATTAATATAATATGAATGGAGTGGGCCTTGAGAAACAACAATGCCTAGTAGAAACAAGAGCTCCCAGCAGTTGGGCGCTGCAGCCTCGAGGTTTGACGAGACATACCCTCTGGTCTTCAAACTCCAGACTCCAAGTGTCTATTGCAGCATTCCAAGAAATAGTCCAAAATGCGAAAGAAAGTCCTGCTATTCTTGAGCATCAAGACTCTGTTCAAGTTTGAGTTGCTCGAGCTACCGACTAGTGACGTAGAAAAATGCCCGTCAATGCGGCAATTGCAAGGACCCGAGCGCCATAGGGTCTAGAGTGTGTTCGTGAAAAGCCTGTGGACGCATACGACGCAGAGCGGGTGGGCGCTGAGACTGTGTTGGCAAGTATTTGTTATCCATGACAGGGGCTCCTCGCAGATACAGGGTATAAATTTCGATACAAGAATCATCGTTCATCGAGGCAGCCCTTGGGATGCTCAGAAGGGGCGGAGAGTGCGAGATATCAGGTGGATACGGATGCGCAGTGTCCAATCGAGGTGGAGGTAAAACTCCTCTTGAGAGAGAGGCAATGGAATTGTGAGGGAAATATTGACTAACTTCCGACGAAGAAATGGTAGATTCATCCATGATTCGATCCCAAGGGCGAGAAGACCTTTTCCTGAAATAACAAACTACCAGTGCAGATAATATCAAAGAAAACACTGTTATTAAGTCAGTATTTTGTAGAGGAAGACTCGGACGACGACGTCTTACTTATTCCACATGATAAACTAGCCCGCGCCCCAGTGCTAAGCCCATGGCCGGCAGTTGGAGTTACGCCATGTACACTGTGCTGCCCTAAGCTTGAGGAACTGGTACCACTAGTGGTGCTTGCATAACTTAAGCTGGAGCTGATGGACATGTCTGTATTGGCAATTGTAGAGACAGAGCTGGACTGGGTAATCGAGGTGGAACTGGGATGAGTAGTAATTGTGGAGGCGGAGGTGGAGGTGGGGGTGGGGATGAAATTGGAGGAGGAGAAGCTGGAGCCGAGGAAAAAGCTGGAGCTGGAGTGAGTAGTGAATGTGATGCTGGTGCTGAACTGATTGATGGAAGCGGAGGTACTGGTAGTATGATGTGTAGTTGCAGTGCTAGATATGTCGTCGTCGTCATCGTCATCGTCGTCATCGCTCCCGCTCCCGTTATCGCGGGCGGGCATGAATCTAATGAATTTGAGATGACGCCGATCTTATATTTTTATACGAACTCACACTGGCTCTCGCAGGTGTGAACTGTTAGCTGCAACCGCGACGGACTGCAAGGCGAGAACAAAAGCCAAGACTGGGAGCAAGCGGGACATGTCCGGTGGCCTTGCAAAAGGCGGAGAGCGCCGAACGTGGCGGGCAAAGGAAACGGTTTCAAAAGCATGTTCGTACGCATGGTACCGAGTACTGTGGTCGGCATTGACGTGAAGTGATTCTCTTCTAGAATCGGTCCGCACGAAGCCGGGGAATAGCGTATGTAAGGAGCTCGAAGAATGATAAAGATCTAAGGTGGGGATTACCTGATTCTGATCCACACGCGCTCGGAGAAGCTGGACTGATGAAACGGTACTACGCAATTTAAAACATTTTTGACATCAAAATGAGGATATTCGTCACTGGGAGCCTAATCAAACCCCGTAGCGATAAGAGTTGACTTATGCCACAATATTGTAGAGTTCAAGTACGTACCCGGTGACTTGCTTGTGTTGTAGAGTTTCGAGTTACAGCTGAATTTGTTTGGGGACGAACGTTACATCATGTGATCTACGAGAGACGCCAGCTTAAGCTTCAGCGCTGCAGCTTCAGCAGAGTATGAGTTGATCAGCAACATGGAACTACCGGAGAATAGAAACTACAGAGGACTAGAACTCGTAGTCCCTTTGAGCACCTCTTAGGAACGAGTTACATAGCTGCCGAGGCCTCAATCGATTATCAACGAGCTTTACAAATCTGTCCTGTTAATGTCCAAGGTTTTACATAAACATTTATAAGAGTATGTGAAGAAATAATTCAAAGTGAGGAAGAATTGGATCATCGCAATGTATAGTGCATGACGCACACTCAAGAAGGATATTGTGGTGGAGGCTCCTGCAGTTCTTGAGCCTGGTCAAAATTCCGGTTCTTGTATTCGAGTTCGAGTTCCTTCTGATGTCGAGCCATATCTACATGAAGCGCCGAAAGCTGGCGTTCGGAGTCAGACTGGGAGTTGCGTGAAGTACCGACCGCTGGCAAATCAAAGCTGGCCATCACTGCAGCACTCGCCGAGGCATTATGGGGTATTGAACGTGCTCGAGAATCGTGTGATGGAAGGCGAGCGGGTGCTGAAAATGGGTCGTGAGGATTTGGGAGAGCAGGTACATCTTGCATAGCTATTCGCTGAGGGCCTGTCGCCCGCGACAATGTGCTGTGGCGGTTCTGAGCAGATACAGGGTATGGATTCTGATGGGACCCTAAAGGAGCGGCACTCGAGATATGAGCTGAAGCCGGATACGCAGTATCCAACCGGCGGGGTGGAGATGGAGGTAGAGGGTTTCTCCCTCGGGATACAACAGTTTGAGGTGGAAGGTCTCGGCTAACTTCCGTCATCACAAAGGCAGAATCATCATCGGCTTTCTCCTGAGCTCTCTGATATCGTCTCTTCAAGTTATAGAACAACAGTACGGCTAATATCAAGAAAAACACTGGAATCGAGTCAACATTTTTGAGGGAAAGAATTGTAAAACGTCAGTTCACCTATCCCAACTGCTAGCCCAGCTCCCGCTCCAGTGCTAAGCCCTTTCTGGGACGAGTTTGAGGAACTTGTGTTAGAGCTGCTTGTAGTGCTGGACTGGGTATCAGATGTACTAGTAAATGTGGAACTGGACGGAGCGGTGATCACAACTGGTGGTAAACCAGTAGGTGTGGGGCCTGGTGGTGTCAATGGACTCAACGAGAATGCCATCGTTATCGATTACTCGAACCTGAGACATCTCAGATGGAGGCATGTCGTTACCTCACTTATATGTGAGCAGACCGAGCCATACCCGAGCCATGCCCGAGGACTACGTATGCGTAGCTAGCCGTGCACCACACGCGTGCAGGAAGTTCCGATGGCAACTTATTTGTGGCATTCAATATTTGAAATTGAATCGGCTTATCGAGATTCACAGATTGACTGCGACTTCAAGTTTCGAGCTGGGAGAATCAGCCGGTCGGACCGAAGCCTTGAATGCTATGAAAGATTCCTTGAACTTCAGCAGCGCAGGAGGGTATTGTCATTTGGCAAGGGAAGGACGTAAACTACGACCAGTGGAACATACAAGTACTAACAGGAGCTTGAAGGGGAGCCGATGAATTTCAGTAGAGAAAAATGTGGAAAGACAATCGTATACTAGGGAGAGGAAGTAAAGTAGCGCAATAAACTTTAGTAAGTAGTAGGAACGAAATTAGCGGCGGAGGCCTCAATTGATGATTGACAAGCGTTACAAATCTGTGCTTTTCAAAGTCCAAGGCTTTGGACATTTTATCAGAATACGTGAAGGAATAGTTTCAAAGTGGGGTACAGCTGGATATTATCATGATCGTGATATATCGCGCGTGGCAGACATTCAAAAAGAATATTTTGGCGGAGGGTGGTGTGGTTCTTGGGCCTCATCAAGATTCCATTAAATTCCTCTGTTCGAGTTCGTTCTGATATCGAGGTATTTCTGCATGAGACGCCAGTAGCTGGCGCCCAGGCTGAGAGTTGCTTGAACTATTGGCCGCTGGCACACTTGAAGTGGCCATCATTGTAGCATTTTCCGAGGTTTCATAGGGTATTGAATATATCGGAGAATAGTACGATGAAGGACGAGCGGGTGCTGAGAATGGGTATTGGGAATTTGGATGTGGATGTGGAGGGTTTCCCCCTTCCGACGCCGAAAGGGCAGGTTTATAATCAGCTTTCTCCCGAGTCCTCTGATATAGTCTCTTCAAGTAGTAAAACAGAACTATGGATAATAATAAGAAGAACACTGAATTTAAGCAAGAAACGAGTCAACATTTTGGAGGGAACGCTCGTAAAATGTCAGTTTACCTATCCCAAATCCTAGTCCAACTCGCGCTCCAGTGCTGAGCACTCCAGTTTTTTTGGACGAGCTTGAGGAACTCGTGACGGTCGTGTTTGAATAACTGGAACTGGAGCTGGAGATCGTGCCCGTAGTGACAGTTCTAGAGCTGGACTGGGTATTAGAGGTGGTCCTAGAACTGGCACGAGTGGTGGCCAGGCCAACTAGTACTGGTGAAGTATGTGTAGTAGGTTCAGATTTTGCTGTCATCGTTCCAAGGTTAACGTTCAACGAAGACTCGAGCCTATGATGCTTTACGAGGGAAGAACTGAAACACAGTCAACAGATATCGAGGGTTGGTAATTGTGACATCATGCCAGCGGGCCGCCAGCCCGAGCCAACGAGTCCACCACGCCACTACCGCTCGCACAGAACTTTCCGGTCTACGTACACACTCGAATTGGCTTATCGAGACTGACGTTGGCTTGGGAGAAGTGGCCGAACTAGACTTTCACTACAGATCCGGAAAAAAAGAATGGACCGCTTGAATTCTATGAGAGATTCCAGCATATAGGAAGGGATAGGTAATGGCAAGGTATAACTCGAAGAGTATAAACAACGTTCAGCAAACAACAAGTACCTATAGAAACAAGTTGCGAATGAAACCTCGAGCTTTACTGCTACTGTTCGAAATTCGGGTCATACAGAGGTATCTATGAGAGCAGTTAAAAATAGTGGGAAACTGTTCAATCATCGCATTACAGTCCGTGATTCATAGTCAGGAAGAATATTGCGGCGGAGGGTCCTGTACTTCTTGAGCATCAAGACTCCGCTTCTTGTGGTCGAGTTCAAGTTGCTTCTGATGTAGGGTCATATCTGTGTGAAGCGCGGAAAGCCGGCGCTCGGGCTGGACGTTGCTCGAACTACTGGCCACGGGTGTAGCAAAAGTGCCCATCATCACAGCACTAGCGGGAATCAAACTACCATGGGGTATCGAATGTGTTGGAGAAGAAGCCGTGGATGTGTATGACGCAGAGCGGGTGGGTGCTGAGAATGGGTCGTAGGGGTTTGGGAGAATAGGCGCATTCTGAGTAGCCATTTGCTGAGAATCTGATGCCTGTGATGATATGCTGTAGCGGTTCCAAGTAGGTGTGAGGTGTGAACTTAGGTGCGAATTATCGCTCAGTAAGGGAGCGGCACTTGGGATTGCTGACAAGGACGAAGAGTGCGAAATATCAGGGGAATTGAGATATGCGGTATCCAGCTGAGGTGGAGGTGGAAGGTCTCTCTCTCTCGATGCCACAGAGTCGGGGGGACGGTATTGACCCACTTCCGAGGACAGAAGGGCAGCTTCATAACCGACGCTCTCCCGAGCCCTACGAGATCGCTTCCTTAAGTAACACACTAGCATTGCGCAGAATATTAAGAGAAACACTGGAAACACTGAGTCAATATTTTCGGGAAAGGCTCGGATAATGCCAGCTCACTTATCCCAAATGCTAGACCAGCGCGTGTTCCAGTGCTAAGTCCTTGACTAGTAGTTGAAGACCCATTGTTCTGGGATGAGCTGGAGGAACTGGTATAACTCGAACTAAAGCTGGTTAGCGTGCCTGAGGTAGTAGTTGTGGAGCTCGAGCTCGACTGAGATGTAGATCTGGTGATTGTACTGGAGGTGGTCGTACTGGAGGTGGTCGTACTGGAGGTGGTCGTACTAGTAGAAGTCGTACTGGAGGTGGTTGTACTGGTAGTAGTGTGGGATGTAGTGGATGTACCATTATCATCGCCATCGTCATTGTTATCACCACTGTCTGGTTCATCGCGAGGAGACATAAATCTGGTTCGAGGATGAGAAGAAAATGCGCTGGTAGTATCACATAAACTCACACTGGTTCTCGCAGGTATACAGCGTCGCCCGCAACCTCAAAAGACTGTAAAGCGAGAACGAAGGCCAAGGCTGGAAGCGAGTGAGACATGCCTATGGCCAGATTGTCTGTGATATTCTGCCAGGGCAAGGAAAAGACGGGCAGCAACAAAGATGATGAAATATAACGTCAGAAAAGCTTGCCCATGGGTGCCGAGTACTGTGCGCAGCATTAGCATGGAAATTGGAATGAAGTCGGAACTTCGAAGCCTAATGCCGCTCAAACACCACGGGCCTCCATGATGCCAGTCACAGTGTCCCCCCAGATGCACTTTGAACAGGTAGTGCTCGCAAGCTGAGGTCCGAGTGGGAATCAGAGGAATTGATTGCGGCTGCTGCTTGACTGTCACGCTGCCAGATTATACATGCTGCTGCTAAGCCGAAGAATATGTAAGTTGACAAATTTGGGACGCGAAATCTAAGATTAGCACAACGCGAATAAAGTCACATGACTTACGCGTCCAAGCGCGTCGCGTTGAAATGAGTGATCAGCGGAGCTTGAAATTTGGAACCCGCTATGCGAATTGTCCACAGTAGGTCCAAACTACTTTTCAACTTGTCCATTCACAAGTCTCTTGTCAACGTCCATCTGGTACTTAGGCGACGTTTAGTCTTCTCTAGTCGTCGTCACTCACAACACAGGCCGTGTTACTTTCAATCCGCAATCATGCAAACACGGTCATCTCAAGGTTCAGTCCTTGGAAAGCGTGCTCATCATGTCGATCAAAAAGCTGTCTCATCAGCATCGACAAGCGACGTTGTAACAGTATCGCAGCACATGCTTACCCCAGAACAGAGCCCCAAATCGAAACGCGCCCGTATCTCGCTCTCCGGCATTGCAGGAGATTCAAATAAGGAAAACGTACCTCCGTTCCGTACTGACCCGTGGAATGACGCAACAGTCGACACACCACGTTCCATCCACACATTAGTGATATCTACTCCCCCACCAACACCCCCAGTCTTGTTACTTCCTGTATACACCCGTGCTCGAGGACTACTTCGTTCGACCAGCACGAGTGTATCTTCTATAGCTGGCCGAGAGGATGAACGACAGCGCATTCTAGAATTCATCACCTCATCCTGGGGTGATAGTGCACACACGTCTTTGTACATCTCCGGTACACCTGGAACCGGAAAGACTGCGCTTGTCAACTCGGTCCTGCGTTCGTTCGAAAAGTCCGAAGGGACGTCCGATCTGAGAGTTATCTCTATTAATTGCATGGCCTTGAACGGGCTGGATGCCCTCTGGGATCGTCTTTATGACGAATTGTATCCCGCAAGGGCTTCCAAGAATGCTGCGAAACCTTGCAAAGCCAAGGGCAAGCAGGCGATCGACAAAGTGCTCTCTAGTTTAAATTATAAGTGGTATGTACTAGCACCACTGCTCATTTCGTCATCTGACCTTGGTATCAGCATTATTGTACTTGATGAACTCGACCACCTTGCATCCTCAAATCACACACTTTCGTCAATTTTCTCCATGTCCCAGCAACATCCGTCCACCCTCCGCATAATCGGAATTGCAAACACACACACCCTCACGTCGTCCTTGGCGCAGTTGTCTGCTAGTGAAGCTTCCAGCGCCCTGACCCTTCACTTCGGCGCGTACTCCTCCCAGGAACTACTCCAAGTGCTGCAAGCACGTCTCTCACCTCTCTATGATAATCTGGAATACCCAGAAGTAACAGATCAAGCCAAAAAGTTTCTTCCTGCTTCAACATTAACTCTCCTCACGAAAAAAATTGCCTCGCAAACTGGTGACGTTCGAGCCTTGTTTGAGGTACTTCGGGGGGCAATAGACCTGGCTGTCGCGGGTTCAAAGGTCCCAGATGCAGATACAAATCCTCTCACCATTCCACCTCTCATCGTTAAACCGGATCACATCCTTGCAGCCCTCAAGGCGTATCTACCTTCCACTGGCGGTGGTCGCTCCTCTTCTTCCTTGGCACCATCCCCTACTAGCAATGAGACCGTGTCCAAGATTCGTAATCTTGGCCTGCAAGTCAGGCTGGCTCTCCTATGCATACTTCTTGCATCAAAGCGGATGGAGGCCAGTTTGTCACTCTCTGCGTCTACCACCTCAACGCCTACCAAGTCCCCTGTGAAGCGCGCAGGTTCCGTCGTTTCCCAAAGGATCACTGGGCTTGACGTTGCACAGCTCCATGCATACTACTCAACTGTGCTCACACGTGCAGATAGCGACATCTTCACTCCAGTTTCCAGAAGCGAGTTTTCAGACCTGATAGGGATGCTAGAGACCATAGGACTCGTGGCGTCGAGGTCTACTCGCATGGCAACTGCCTCTCCATCGAGGACTGGCCGTCGTGCGCTCGGTCGAGCTGTATCGTTTGGCGGAGTAGCGAAGGGAGCTGCAGCAGGCCAAGACATCAAGCTTGCAGAGACCGTTCGCGCGGATGAGGTCCTGCGTGGCCTGGGTCTGACTGATGGCTCTGCTGCCAGCGATGTACGTGAAGAGGAAGTCAGGGCTATATGGGCTAGGGAATGTGGCCGCATCGCCCGAGAATCGAAAGCGAAATCAGTGTCAGGTATGGGCGGTGACAAACCTTTCGATGAAGCATTTGAAGATTAGACACAACTAAACGCCTCCACCTCTAAGTCGGTACCATGGTGCTATTATGTAGCCATTCAGTAAACTTTGCGTTATTCATTTCTTATGGCTAGTGTCTTTTTTATGGTTATGTCTTATACGATACAGGAACTCATACTACGCATCATCTCATGTAATATTTGATAAATCACTGCATTAGTATCGCAATCATTTTACGAATTCAAGTTCTTCCACCATTCGTTGATGTCGAGGCGTAATATAAGGTGGCGCAACGCCTCCACACCACCAGGGGCATGGCGAACATCGCTTTGTTCCTGTAATGCAAGCAAGAGTTCCTGGCGTTGCGATGATTTCAAATCCTTTTCCAGCAGGACCTCTAGGACTTTGATCTGCAACCGAAAGATCTGTAATCAGCCTACTGGTTTCATATAGTAAAGCAGTCAACTACGTACCAGGGTCGATATTTTATTACGAAATGCAGCAAAGAGTACATCAAGAGCTGATGACGCCTGGTACTCCTGCAACCGCCCGTCGTTGAGGTCACCAATCATAACGCAGAGCTCTAGGATAAGTTCTAGGCTCCCACGAAGAAGGTCACCAGCTGCTCGTTGGGCCGAACGCATCAAACAAGCACTGAGAATGTCGTTCAAGACAGCGGAGTGAGCCTCAGCGAGCGAAAAGACATCAGTAAACTCGGAGCTTGTTCCCAAACGACATGCAGTGATTCGAGCCAGGAATGCGTCGAAGTTGCCCCCAATTGCCACATCGAATATATATGCGGAGAGGGTGGTTACGAACGAATGCGCCACGAAACGGAAGCGAGTGAGGAGTTTCCTGGATTGGTTCAAGGTCGGAAAAAGTACACCCTGATGCGTCATGCGGAAAGCCGCTCGAATGGCAGATTCCACTATACAGTTTTCGTTGAACGTATGTCGAAGTACGAAACAATCATGGCTCACCTCTGATCACACGTAAAAGGAAGGAGAAAATCCTTTGGTATTTGGATGTAGTGTCCGGTGTGATAATTACTTCCAAAGGATGAGGAACTTTGTAGTCAAGATACAGAAAGTCTAATGCCCTGGTCAAGAAATTTATGAAGCATGTTCGATCTGCAGCAAAAATGGCGCTACTTACTCGATATCTAAGTACGCATAATGACTTAGCGCAAATGTACAATGCATAGGGAAAACATAGCTTACAAAGTGGGTTGAGCCATCGTTCACGTCCCGTATCGCTAGGGAGGTCTCTGATGGCGAACCCAAGACGAATTTCAGCTTCTTGTGCTATGCGCCTCGACCCGAGTTCATGCTCCTGCCTATCATCGGGGCCAAATGAGCATATGTCCTGAGATTCCACGATAACTGTTCTCAAAAAAAAGCTAAGGTCAGCACCCCCAGGAGGCCACGTCCCTCGCTCTATCAAGAACGGGGCTAAGCCAACAGCCCAATGTCTGGTGCCATGCTGAGCCACTCCAGCGGCAGATCTACTCCTTTGGCGGGACAGGGCGAACGATTTTCCGCCTCCAGCGACAACCTCACGGTCATCGGTGTCAGAGAACAAAGCAGCTGTAAGTCGTGATTTGAATGATGGGGAAGTCAGGAGCATATGTGAACGAAGCAGAACCAGATGGTCATGTACATAGAGAAATGAGTTCTGGTCTAGGAATATCGATAACAGTGCACTGGAAAGGGAGGCGGCGTGTGATATGAGCGGAGAAAAGACTAGGCTAGTCAGGAGACCCAGGTTCGGGGTTATTGAAGGAAGGACGGGTGGAAAGGACAGGATGAAAATTTCCAATGCAGCGTGCATTGAGTGCTCATTAAATGTATCATCTCTGTTTGAGCCAGGCTCCAAGTCGAAAAGGCGGAAACCGACGAGGTCGGACTGATAATCGCTCCCAGGGAGATTACCATCAGCAGAAGCTAGATCAGGGGGACTGTGAGAGCCAATAGTTGGTGCAACATCGCCGACCTCGTCAAGAGACCCCGTTCTCCATAAGTCTTCAATGTCTCTGGTTGACCAGACCCAAGTGATGAACGGCCGTCGCACCGGGGGATTTAGTACAGGATGACCGGGTTTTGCGGCAGCGAGCAATTTGAGAGATTTTTGAGCAGCTGGCAATACTTCAGCCAAATCGCGTGGTATAAAAGACGGCAATTCATGGTCTTCAGCAAAGAGAACTCCATCATCTTCAGGTGACGCCTGATCAAAGTCTTCGATATCCAACGGACCAATTGCAGTCCGTCGAGGCTGCTGACTCGTTGCTACCCGCTGGTTATTGCTGTCAGCATAGGCAACTGAGCGACACAATGCCTGCAAGTAATTTTTCGAGGACATTGTAAGGAGATAAGCGAACACAGCAATCAAAGACCGGGAAGACGATTTGCGAAAATGGGTATCAAGATATTTGTATATTCGAGAAAGTAGAGCCACTGGTTTCACCGTAAATCGCGGATATTGCGAGGGAGACAATCCAAGGCCCTGATAGAGCATGTCAGAGGTAAACGAGAAAATGTGAGCGAGCGTACCCTTTGGCAAAGTGACGCTAGAGAGACGACAATTTCTTCAAAAAGCCCATAGTATAGCCATATTGCAGATAGGGTCTTCGGAGAGACGGGGATGCAGAAGTTAGATAGAGGCCCACGAAAAAGTTGGTCACGTAGATAGACGAGCACCACGGAGAGCGCATGTGAGAAAGCATGGACTGTTGCATTTTCCTCTTTGCGTCTGCATTCTCATTTAGACAGCGTAATTCATGAGTGGGAATCATGGAACCTACCGCGTTCGTAAAACACTGAGGAATACCTCCAAGCGTCGCATCAAAGTACCAATATCTAAAAATCGCTTTAGGAGACTACATTATCACATTAATAAACACACATGTTGAACTGAAGTTGTTTGCTCACCTACTACTCATCGTCTCATCCTTGCCACTGATAAGCAGCTTGTTTGGCATATTTCCTGCGCCTCCGGATGATAAGAACGTCTCTGAAACTGGATCCCACGTATGCAGAAAAGACGAAGTTCCGAGAACTGTCATTCTCAACGACTCAAGCAGCTCAAGTTCATTCACACAGACTACATTTGCTCGCGGGTCAAACGGCAAAGGTCGCATGCTAGATGTTACGTTTGTTATGCCATCAACACTGTAAAAAAATGAATCTGACTGGTATTGTGCTGAAGCTGATACATCGGAGGACTGTTCGGTCAAGAAGGGAGTGTTGTATGAACGGTCAGGGTGCGATTGGCGCAGAACATCCCAAGAGACAACTTGATCCTAAAATTTATTATTGAATTTTCATACCACGACACAGGGAGTCCTCACTGAATGTTGATCACCACTTGTCACTGAATTTGCCCACAGTACCTCTGGTGACAAGGAGGGTGGTGCAGGCATATCTTGAGTGCGCGTGATGTCTCTTGAGTCTAAATTACGAGCATCGCGTTTCTCTAGAGTTGTAGCCTTCTCCCTATCAATTGCATGCACTATGGGGTCTTGAGGTTTGTCGAACATTCGAGGGACAAAGAACTGAGGTGTTATATGTGGCAGGATGCCCAGTGCCAAATCCATGTCATGTTCGTGTTGATTCCAGGTATCGCCACAAAGTGACATTCCAAAACACGCGAAGAATATCGGTCTATAGTTATGAGTCTTATGACACAACTTCTGACTGTTGTTTGGTGTTAATTGGCATATCCTTCCCTTCCTAACACGACCAAACATGGAATGCACTCCGTTGCATCAATCACATTCGGTGAGCTGCTTACCCATCGTCGCGTCCACAGATTCCACAGACTGGTGAGACATGGCTCAATGGTATCTCAAACAGGGATGTAGCTCCTTGGGCGCCGCCTGGTTTGTTCGGTTAATGAACCATTGTTCACACTTGCACCACTCGAGGAATGGTCCACCGTTTCCATGACAAGCAATGCATCCTCAGTGCAATGAGGCTCCAGGTTTATAAAGTCTCGAAATCTCGGTACTGCAAGTAACCATCCGTCGATTTTATTGTGATACACAATCTCATCTACATATACGCTACTGTTGAACCAGCTATGTTTTCCACTCGTCTTGAGTCTGTCTCGAACAAGGAGAACATCAATCCAACTGGATGCCAAGGGAAGCGGTTTTACAAAAAAACAAAGGCGCTCCCGTTCGCAGTGATGCCCCCATCCGCGAAAGTGAAGGAGAGCCAGTCTGCAAGTACTATACGGATTAGGCCTCTGGCAGAACAACATGCTGTTCGTCATCAACATTCTAGTAGCCTCGACATCTTCGTGGCACCGGATGGCTCTCTATCCTCACAAAGCGCTGACAGCCGCGCCAGGGACTTGACGGAAAGTCCGTTAGCTGAAGTGACAGATGCATTTACCTGTACGTATTGCTACTTTCATGGCGTCATTTTGACGTATCATGGTCTTCACAATGTTCATTTGAGTCTCGCTCACAGGATGATCCCTACGCGTCGATATTGATATCTACTGTTATTGTTATTGTTTTGCTTTCACGTTAATAGGTAGGTACTAAGGTAGTTGTATAATCAAACGCGGTCATGTGACTGTCACGTGCCACCCAATTATGCCTTCAACGTGCCTTTGCCAGTTTGCAATGTGCAATGAGTCGATATTGCCGTTGGGACAGTTGGTAGCTCGCCTAGATCTGGGCCTCCTCCAGGTGTTTGGATTGGCAGAGCCACGCCGGGTGTTTTTGTGTACTAGTTATTTCGGAAGTTGCAGCGTTAGACTGAAATAATAACCAGACGAGTAGACTACCTGATCATGAAACGATGAATCAATGTAATACCTGGTCGTTTGCCATCGCACGCACGCGTTGTTTATTTGTGCTCCCACCAGGAGTAGTTGCTAAGTCGCGTCTCACCGTCAAGTTGGACATTGTTATATTATCTTTTCCCACCATTTTCCTCATCCTGCCTCTTGTCCATCATATCACTTGCGTGACGTGGTCCTATTTCTTTCAGCCTTAATTGGCTCCCCAATCATGCCTACAACCAACCGCCGTCCACTAAGTACACGAACTCTGCCACTTCAAGTTCCTCCTACCATGTCTCCCTTTAAACAAGGAGTTCGCTCGGCTTCCCTGTTGCTCAAACGTCCTCGATCACCGGACCCTGCAGCAGATGAATCTATCAAGCGGGTGAGACCTACTCCAACAGAAGCCACCCACGGCGAGGACCGTAAGGATAAGGAACGAAGACGCGTAGAAAGGGAGGCTCAGAAGGCCGAGTTTCGTTTCAAGTACACTCGTGCATTTCCTGCATGGGTCTTCTATTTCGACTTGGATTTGTCGGATCCTGAGAGTGCTGCTTTGCGAGATTTATTAGTAGCCCGGGTGGTGCACCTCAAATCAGTATGGCCGATTCTCCGTGATAATTGCACAAACGTCTGACACCCCATCGACGGGCTTCTAGCAAGTAGATGACTTTTTCTCCAATGAGATTACACATCTTATCACTAATCAACCTATCACTCCGATCGACCCTGCTGCAAACAAGGAGAATCGATTGCAAGGCTTCTCGGCACGAGCCAGTTCACTGAAAAGCCCAATCAAGCTCCGTGGACGGTGCGTCGAGCTGTTCCACTATTGTAGACCACACTAACATCATCAATTCACAGTACTACCGAGGATGCCACCTCCCAGAGCTTCAACCTTGTGGAGAAGGCAAAGGCCTTTAACATGAAGATTTGGAGCCCGGCAAAACTTGACAACATCCTGGAACGATGTGATGCCCCAGCCTTTGCATTTTCCCCTACGAAACCTCTTGCACAAGCCACTTCTCTTGCCCCTGCTTCCAACAAACGGTCACTATCTAGCTTACTTCAAACCGAGCGCCTTCATGGTACCACCACAGAACGTGACCCAACTCAAAAGCGACATGATTATCGATATTTCTCAAAACAGAGTTATTTCGTGCTTATAGAAGACGTGCGGCAGGAGTTAGCGACGATTCACGCTCTAGAATATCCCATACAACGAGGGCACGACGGGAAAGAGCAACCCGCGTATCCCGTTCTATACTGTGACCCAAGGTCCCGGGGGCCTTTTATAAAATTTGATGAAAGGGAACGGAGGCGTTGGGAAAGGGCACAAAAGGCAGAGAGAGAAAATGAGAACGAGCGCGCGGAGAAGGTGGCTAAGGCTCTGAAGCGGAAAAGGCAGGCGGAGGTTCAGATGCTCTCGCGCAAAGCTGGCGACCTCCGCCGTTCGGTGTCGATGAATAATCTACATCGTCAGGCAACTATTGAAGAATACGTTGACCTTGATGCTGACTACGGAGATGGGGATACAAGAGAGTCAGCGACCGCCTCGGGCTACCTTGCTTCGACAGGTATGGGCTCATATGTTGCAGCATCCGGCAATAGCGTTGGTATTACATCCACAAGAGGTACAACATCCACCGCGGGTGGTGCTTCTAGGACGCTGGAACTACCTGCTTCTCTTCGGTCTAGGATTCAACAACAAGTCGTGACATCTCGAAAAGCCCCGAATGCACCTCACACTCTCGGCCGAAAAGCGGGAGGCATGGGCCCCCCTCTTACAATTCCAGATCGCCCACTGCTCAGGAAAAGTAGGAGTACAAACACCCTTCGATTACCAAAGCGTGACGAAGGAAGTAAACCTGGCTACTGTGAGAGTTGTCGCGTAAAGTTCGATGATTTCGACACGGTGAGATCGCATTTAATCTCGTATATAAGTATCCTAACGCTCGATCCTTCAGCACACACAGGAACGGAGGCATCGTAAGTTTGCCATGGACGATGCAAACTACATCCAGCTTGACGCGGTTCTTAATCGCGTTCGACGCCGGACCTGCCAAGAAGCCGAGGAAGAAGAGCGCATGTGGTCCGAATGCGGTTATGACGGCGTGTCACGAAGTTCCGAGGTACCTGAGACGTTAGGGTCCTCACAGCCAGCTCAAGACGATGACGAGTCTATGTGGGATGAGGAAGATGCTGAGGGAGAAGTGGATCTTGATTTGTGAGTGTCATGGATCGACAGCCTTTGGTCCTGTCCAAGATTTTTCTCGAATTCTTTGCATTTGGCTTTACTTCATTGATTTGTGTCACACCACACCACACCACACAGCACTTGTAGCACTACTCTAGCATCTTCACTTGTCAATACTCGACAATGAGACGAGCAAAAAATCAAGAAATCGCAAAGGAAAGGAAAAAAATGATATGATTCTCAATCGATCGTAACGGTCAACAACGTAATAATACCATCCTGAGCGATGTCTGACAGTGGCCATCAGACGGGCAACTACTGCATCGATCAACCGAACAAGCTCACCATGGTTAATACCATCAGTGCCAGCTTCGAGTAGACCAGTGATGTTTTGGGCGACAGTGTGGTATTTGACCCCATGATACCTTGTTTGACCAACCGCTGCTGACACCAGCTGGTCGCTGAAACTGGATTGGTGACCCGTTCGTCACTATCAGACTTCAGTGTTACTTACCGTCCAATATTGTACCCATTTGGTACTATATCATGATGCTTTGATGCGGGCTAAGGGTGGCGTTCAGACGTTGTAACAAAGCCCTGCCGAATCACGCACCTCCTCTCGAGACACGCTGGCACATCAAGTAAGCTACTAGTAAGACAATTTAAGGATGCTTACGCTAGGAAGAGAGCGCCACTGTCCGCTGCAGTACCGTTCTGTACAAAAATACTGGACGAATATTGTCACCACGCTAGATCCCTCGGGCTAGTCAATAAATTTACCGAAAATGATTTCCTCCGACGAGGCTCTCCAAACACGTTCCGCCTCCTGCGTTTCCATAATCCTGTCGAAGTTCAATGGTTTGATTGACCCATCCGTTTCCATCTCCCAAGTTGGCGGGCATATAACCGCCCAAGTGAAGGCCGAAACATTCTTTAGAACTATTACGAGAAAATAAGTAAGACGCAGTTCGCAATTCTTTCCGTGCTTACAATCCGATAGCACGGGCAAAATTGATAGCTCCGTCAAGTGTGAGAACAGCGGGAGAGCTAAGACCAGATATTATGACCTAAATTTTCGGGGCCAGTCAAGCTATACATTAGTAGATGAGGGCATCACGGTGATGAAAGAAAAGTACATTCATAGGTTCACCGTATCCATCGCCAGCGTTGATGAGCATCGACCCGCCTCTGCCAGTTGGGTCATAATAACCAACACCACCCCGCTTGTCCATAGTAGGTGACGACACTAGATTGGATATCACCGCTAGATATGGCATCACGTAACCAAGTAGCGCATTCATAAAATACATGGATGATGAAGAGCGTCAATTCTTATGTGTGATTCAAGGGGAAGGGGATATAACTTAACATCCCACACCTATGGTACCTCATGAATTTTATACGCACCGACTCGAAGGTGGGAATGACCGTGACATGCGCAAAGAATGCAGCCGGTTCCGACCCCGCAATTATACCTTAGAGCCGCCTATAGTCATGGTGCTAGGTCGGAATCCTATAAACCAGTGATGTGTGCACACGTGTATCTAGTATTTCAATAGATCCAAAAATAAGATCCAAGCATTTGTTTCGATGCCTGTTCCACAATCATGACGGGCAGTGGCTTGAATGCAACAGGAGACAGAGGGGCGACAGCTTGGGAAGCCAAGTTTGTGGTGGGATTGAGGCCCTGGGCTAGACCCCAGTGGGTTGCAGTGCAGGTACCTGTGCTAAAAAGGGCATTTAAACTTTGGAGCTGGTGTCGAGTATTTGATAGGATGGTGAATCCACGAAGGAAAAATTCTTTAATGATTAATGAGATGTGGATCACAGTGCACGGCGAAGCCGATAATTAGGTGCAAGGAAAACTCGAGCATTCGACATGTTGCCAACTCAACATCAGTTGATCTTCATGCGGTTAATTTGAAGATCCTCATACCCGGTGAACATTAAGTCATCGGAGCTCACCTAGCCGGTGGTCCAACCATAGGTGCACGATAATTACTGGTAGGTCCCGGCAGTGTTCCAAACACGGAACGTCGGATCCCGGGCTTGCAATTTTATACTTTCGTCACTTCATGCACTGTTGCTGTCGACGATGACACACGTCACAGTGAACTGGCAGTGTTCTGCTGGTCAGTGACCGTGGCAGTCATTCAATGAACACAAATGGTGTGAAAGCCGATGACCGTCGGCAAGTCCACTTCAAGGAACGTGATGGGTTTTTGTTCGAATTCTTTATATAGAAACTGAACTCTATGGCCAAAACGGTCAGGATAGTGTCAAATATTGATTTATGTCACAGCACTTGTAGTATTACTCTAGAATCTTCACTTGTTCATACTCGACAATGAGACGAGCAAAGAATCGGGAAATTCCAAAGGAAAGGAAAAAGTGATATGATTCTTAATAAATCGTGACGGTCAATAACGTAACAATACCATCTTGAGCAATGCCTGACAGTGGCCCTGATGTCAGACGAGCAACTATTGAACCTATCAAGCTCACCATGGTTAACACCATCAGCGCCAGCTTTAAGGAGACCAGTAATGTTTTGGGCGACAGTGTGGTATTTGACCCCATTATACCATGTTTTACCAACCGCTGCCGACACCAGCTGATTGCTAAAACTAGATTAGTGACCCGTTCATTACAATCACGGAGTTACTTACCGGCCAATATTGTACCCATCTGGCACGACATCATGGTTCTCTGTTAAGGGCTAAGGGTGGCGTTCAAATGTGTAATAGAACCCTGCCGAATCACGCACCTCCTCTCGAGACACGCTGGCACATCAAGTAAGCTACTAGTAAGACAATTTAAGGATGCTTACGCTAGGAAGAGAGCGCCACTGTCCGCCGTTGTACCGTTCTGTACAAATATACTGAACGGATATCATCAGCACGCTAGATCACTCAAGCTAATCGATAAATTTACCGAAAATGATTTCCTCCGATGATGCTCTCAAGACACGTTCCGATTCCTGCATTTCCATAGTCCTGGCGAAGTTCAATGGTTTGATTGACCCATCCGTTTCCATCTCCCAAGTTGGCGGGCATATAACCGCCCAAGTGAAGGCCGAAACATTCTTCAGAACTATTATGAGCAAATTAGTAAGATGCGGTTTGCAATTCTTTCCATGCTTACAATCCAATAGCACGGGCAAAATTGATAGCTCCGTCAAGTCTGAGGACGTGAGGAGAGCTAAGACCAGAGATTATGACCTAATTCTTCGGGGTCAGCCAGGGTAGACGAGGGTGTCACGGTGAGAAAAGAAAAGTACATTCATAGGTTCACCGTATCCATCGCCAGCGTTGATGAGCATCGACCCGCCTCTGCCAGTTGGGTCATAATAACCAACACCATCCTGTTGGTCCATCGTAGTTGACGACACTAGATTGATTAATGCTAGATATGGCATCACAAAACCACGTAAAGTATTCATAAGATACATCTTGTTGATGAATGATGAAGAGCGTCAATTCTTATGTGTGGATCAAAAGGAAGGGGATATAACCTAGCATAATACACCTCATCGATTTTATACGCACTAGCTCGGAGGTGGGAATGACATGCATGCAGCAGATGCAACCTGTTCCGAATCTGCAAAACACAGTCATGGTGCTGTCGGAACCCTACAAGATTATACGCACTGGCTCGAAAGTAGGAATGACACGCGCGACAAATGCAGCCGGTTCTGAAACTGCAATCATACGCTGTTGGAACGCCCACAACGTTTCATTCGTACACGAACGGTTTAAGTTGTGCACACACGTGCATTTATTTGAATAGATCCAAATAAGTATTTGTCTCAATGCCTATCACATGATCATGACCTCACCAGGATAACCTCGGTCCGATAGACAGCTGGGCTGTGGCTTTGATGCAGCAGGATACAGCCAAGAAGATTGTAGTGATCCAGTGTTATCTCTGCACAGAGACGCCATATTCGCAATCGGTTCGTAAACGACCGAAAAGGTCCCTCGGTAGGTGGGTGCAGGGTCTCGGTATGCTAAACGCAACGAGACCTGGGGTCCGAACCTTCCTACCCTCCCACTAGCCCTCCCCCAACCGTAAACTACCATTCCGGTGTGTCTCATCGTATGCAGCTGGCCGGTCATCGGATGCGAATACGGTCGTGCGACAGAACCTTTACTCTCACTGTGTATGGGTTCAGTAGTATAATTTTAAACAGAATGAGAATGTCAGCGTGGTTTGGGTACGGGTGACCTCCTGACGAGAACTTTGCAAATTCAGAACCGCTGCCATCCCCACCATCTTAGCGTTCTTCTGAACCATTATCCTAGGAGACAGGTAGTCGCTAGGAGATCGAAACCGTGGGCTAAAGTTCACTCACTTGTGCTGAAGAACGGCATTTAGACTTTAAAGCTGGATTTGATAGGATGTAGAATCCATGAATGAAGATCTCTCTAATAAGCAATCGTTGAGAATCTTGAGATGTGGATGATGGCGCAAGAAAAACTTGAGTATTCAACATGTTGCCAAGTCAACAACTGTTGAGGCAATCATGCGGTTAATTTGAAGATCCTTCATTAACTAGAGCATCAACACCAAGCCAGGTAATTAAGAGACTGGGTGAACACGTACAAAGCGCTCTGTGATAATAAGGACATTCCAGGAAGTAGTCCGCTCCAAGGAATGAACGTTTGAACTTTGCTTGTCCCACTTC
This sequence comes from Suillus plorans, assembly GCF_016647745.1. NCBI lineage: Eukaryota > Fungi > Basidiomycota > Agaricomycetes > Boletales > Suillaceae > Suillus > Suillus plorans. The sequence goes on along the minus strand of NW_024537472.1, from coordinate 126,381 downwards.
AACTACAGATTCCATATATGGAAATCTGTTATCGCTGTTCTCAGAACAACTCGAGCTGAGCTAAAACATCTAGTACGAGACAAGATCGTCGAAGAAGAAAGTAGCCAATGCACCGCCGTACGACCCACTGGCGCTCAACTGGCGCTGGACACTTGTTTACAACGACAAAGTCCGCGTTGCCTCCGCCATTCAGCTACTGATCTGCAAGGGACCTCGAACTCCATACTCATGGTTACCGCCACCGTAGTAACTTCAGATTGACACACTTTTATGTCACGAAATTCTATGTACAACGATTGCAGAGACAAAAGACTGACCCCAACCTTGTCCGGAACTTCATCAGTAATTTTTGCTGGCCCGTTTGATTTTCAAACCACCTTGACCTAAAAAGTAGCGTGACAGTAGTGTCACATCCGTAAGTAAGTTCAGATTTCGGTCAAGGCTGGATCGCTCTTTGCAACAAAACTCGAACAAAACTACCTGCAAACAGCTTACCACTCAGTCAGATCGCACAAAGTGTTGGATGATTTAAAATCATCGCTATTTTTCAGTTTTACCACCCACTCACACGGAACATTGTGAATATTGTAGGCTCTCTCAACACTCGCACCTCTTGGGTCTATTGTACGTACATTCTTTCCTTGTTCTGTCCCCGCCTCATCCGGCCGTTTTTAGTCACAACTTCACCAACCTTCGGCTTCTCTTACTTCCTAAGATACAATTTTTTTCGTCCAGAATTTTCCCCCATATTTTTTGGGGCTTGTAGCTAGTAAAGCATCCTCACACAGCATGTCTGAATCACCCGATGCAACAGACTCTGTTGAAGATTTGCATGATGATGGACAACTGACAATCCGGATTCCCAATCCTAAAATGTTCATGGCCCGTCAGTCGCAGTGGAAAGGACGCAGAGGGAAGCCACGGTGTGATCGCTGCCGGGTAAATAACTTAAAGGTGTGCCCCAGCTTGCTATTGACCTCTCCAAAATTACTAACTGTCGGGTAGTGTGATAGGGTTCTTCCAACTTGCAATCATTGTTCATATGCGAACGGAAAGGATTGCGAATATACTCCTTTACCAACACCTGCTCACCGAGGAATCCCGCGGTGTGATCGTTGTCGTCTCAGAAATATGAAGGTATGTTTATGCTTTGATCAACTAAGTATGTGAATCTTATTTATCCTTTGGAACAAGTGTGACCGTAACTTGCCGGTTTGCAACCATTGTGCGGAAGAGGAGAGTGCTACCGAGTGCAACTATACTCCTAAGAAGAGGCATAAAGTTCCATCCGATCATGGTGTGACGCGGGATAGGCAGATGGCTCCATACGGTGCTAAGACAGCATCTTTCCTCGTCTCTGACATGCCATCACCAGAGGAGCATACCGCCTTCGCGCACAATGATCCCAATGAGTCTAGAGACAGCCATAGCTTTTATGGACAAAATGTGGCATCATCATCATCACGGAGCTGTGGAGCATCAGATTCATCCACGTCACATGTTAGGGGTGGCTCTCAAGAGGGTGAACCTTCGCTCCATTCGCATTTTGGTCGATTCACTCCTGACTACCACGGCCAAGGACGGCCCTCCGCCTCCAGTTCAGGGCCTCAAAACAATATTCCACGCACCCAACCTGATAACTCAATCTCGTTCATTTCACATTCCTTTCCTTCTGACCAAGGGACGGTCGTCACGAAGTCCCTCGTCGAATCCTGGGTACATCCGTCGTTTGCGCCTTTGCCTGATGCGGTTTCCCACAGGATCGGTAGCGTCAATTCTGCCGAGATGCCGAGTCGAGAGTCCTTTGAGGATACCCTTGCACGGTTCCTCCACGATTTGCCGCAGGACCTTCGTGAAACTGCTGCTTTTGCACCAAATATTTACGCCGCCACGTCGCATGCGTTGTCAAAAGGCAACTTGGAAGGTCTTTCGGATCGGCTGCGCATGTGGTTAACAATTCATCATGTACGGCTAGGATCTGAGAAATATCACCTTCTATTGATACCACGGGACTCTTTTTTCCACCTCGAGGCGGCAGAAGAAGAAGAACTGAGGAAAGATTATATTGGTCACATAGACAACCACGGAACCACTTCTTCAAAAGTCGATGCTGTTGATCACGATTTCGGTGGTTTTGAGTGGACGAGAGCTTTTGAACGCATTCCAGTACAAACCCAGATCTACGATATCCTTGTCTACGCTCATCGAGCCCATGGCTCGTCTTCTTCGATGCTCTTTGAGACAAGGCGTATGGGAATGGTATGTGGTTCTTTTGTTTTGACTATTGATTTATCCAATACTCCACAGGCTACTATAACCTGGCCGATGGTCGAAATATTCATTCGTCTGTGTCCCTTGTGCAACTTGCGGAGCAAGTCGGCTCACAGTGTGAAACTCGAGCCTGCTTATCCCCCATAGGACACGGATCGGATCAACCAATGATTGTCATCCGTATGGATACAAGATGATGTCTAAGATCGACATTCGTGCGTGTATCACGATATCTGGGAAGTGCATCTTTGAGAAACTGCACAATACTTGACTAGCATGCATGGCATAGTGGATCGCATTTTTGGAAATTTAAACCGTGGATAATGCATGATTAAATCTCTACTGTAGGTCTAGAATAAATACGTACGTACCGTAACATACTGCCAGGGTACGCTATCCCGAACCTATCTCTACCGGAATCGCTGCACTAGAATTGTGATGTCATCCATCCATTTATCTTCCATTTCCAAGGTGAGATTTCGGGAAACAAGCTCTGTGTTATCTCCGCCAACAGCATCCCGCAGGAGCCTGAGTGCTAAATTGCTTTGCAAATCCATGTCTGTGGCAGAGTGTATGTGGCGTCCTACTAAACCCACCCAGCGGTCTGCCATTTCTTGGTCTGATAATTGAATATCGTTATTGTCATACAAGTCCTGCAGGCCATCAGATGACAGAATGAGGAGTAGTTCGTGTTGAGAGACGTCGAGGGAGTGGTGATAGACCTCAGGGAGGTCGGATATATATGGAGGAGTAAGAATACGACTGGCATACTGTGCTACCTGATGTGGCGGTAACCAGTCTTGCAAGTGCGGCGCAAAAGCGCGGCGAGTGTAAGCCGAAGGAACCTTGAGCCATGTGTCCCCCAACGCTAGCACAAGGTCTCAGGATTAGGATATGTCATGTAAAATATTTCAATAAAAGGAATACCTCGGGTCGGAGCCAGATATCCAAGCACTCTGTTGCCATACACACAGGCTTGCTCTGACTCTGGATGCTCTCGCCGTATGCGCTGACTTTCTGAGCGATTGTGACAATTATGTACAGAATTGATGATCGTTGCTGACCATTTCCCAGAGAAGGATCTACTGCCAAGAACTGTGATAATGTTAGGAAGGAGATATAAGATGATAAGGGCTGCACTTTACCCGCTATGGAATCTCCCAGATTGAGAATCCATACATTTTTCTTTAGTGGGTCAGATAAAGCCAAAAGTACAGTTGAGCCTTGAGTGCAACGTGTCGATATAGTATTCCATTCAGAATAACGATGTAAGATGTGTTGGTTGAGTTGGGCGTCGCTCATTTGTGTAAGGCGATCGTGAGGCAAGAAGTCCAAAAGGTCAGAACGAATAGACTGGTCCAGATGCCTGACTGCGGTGCACAAAACCTCCGAGACAAATTCCGGCTTCAGGGATGTGGTAGGTACGCTCTGAAGAAGAACTTGCAGTGACGTCCTAACTATCGAAGGAAGCCGCTTGTGGACATAATTCACAGTGTCATGGCCGCAATGACCTACAAAAATCCAGCCGTTAGTTCTGCAAGGGGATACGTATGATGTTCGTAAAGAAGTTAGAGCACCATCATAGATTGCCGTGAATTGCCAAACTCCGCCAGGGAGCTCCCACTCCTCAATGCTGTACCGGTCCTGATTGAGATCAGCGTAAGCCGCGCATGGCTGAAAAGTGACGCTGTCTACAAATGTCGATGAGGTCGCATTGGATATGCGATGCAGCTCGGCATCAAGTGCAGCCTCTGGTAGCATGTGATATGTCCATCGTTCCTTGCCCCCCCGTCCGAGATCTGTCGTACAGAAATCCTTGACTTCTTCAAGAGCCCGGAGATTTTCTGTGGACGTGGCAGCTTGAAGGTTGACTATATTGTAAACCATCGCTGATGTGGAGTTCTGCCGCTTAAGCAAGAGCGGGAATTTGGGGCATTGAAGCTAATTTTTTTTGGATGAATTTATACGCAGATTGATGCTTCTGATACTCCTGAGGTTGGGGCATCAGGCATGTGGCGATGGATTCAACCCCGAAGACAGTTGGTCACGAGAATATCTCGACGTCCTCCTCGGTAGACAATATTAGGAACTCAACGGCAGGTAATCCAGAACCGGGAAACCCAAGAGGCAATAAGCCTCGGCCCGCCGACTTCAGCTCACGATGGCTGCTAGCGCGGTATTAATACCTATCCATGAATGGCCAGATTAGTCCAAAATGCATAGACGCCATTGGCCTAGGGCCACGCCGTTCACCCTCTCTAGCATAATGCGTCATTTCCATACTGGACACTGATTGCGTACCCCCAGTGAAATATGAGATGGTTGTCGTACACTCGGATGGAAATGAAAATTCTCATGCCACGAACGGCCTCCCAAACTGCACTCGGGTTCTGGCGATTAAAATGTAAGCACCAAGAACTTTGTTCTGACACTTACATACTGGTAGTGTGCAGCGAAACGCTCAGCGCCCAGCGACCGTGGTGTTTTGTTCCCTAAATCTATCCAGGGTCTCCCATGACCATGAACAATATCCCATGATGGTGCTTCGGTTTATGGACGTTGCCGATAACCAAATGCGCATTAGGAGTCAGATCTATCAGATACCAGGAACCTTCAAATTTTCAAAGCTTATGCCCTGAACATGCCCTGACCTTGTGAATCGAAGATTTGTGCACCTGACAGTTCATAACAATCCAGCTGATGATAATCAACACCATCATGTGTACAAGATGGACGAACAGTAATCCGAAATCTGGGTCGTACAACGGAAACGAAGAAGGTAGCAAAAAGTAGATTGACAGGAAGGTACGAGCGCATCTAGATAAGAAAGACAACTTCAGCGTACAACCTAACACCACCGAAGCGATATCTTCATCGAAACTCGAAACTCGCAAACGCAAGATTGTAACCACCAAATTGATAATTGATCTTGTCGGTTCTCTTGTACAACATGTGATCTTTTTGTTCACTCCCATCACCCGTTACCGAACCACCAGAAGAACACGACACAGAGCGCTGAGCTGTCAGAGCAGACTTGAAAGTCCGCTGAGCGGCTTCAACAGCAGTCTCATCCTCATCCTCCTCGGCATTGTTGTTGTTGGCGTTGGATATGAAAAGGGTGAGGCTGAGTCTGCCCGGCTGGAAGATGTCGACGACGCGTCTGATCAGCGTATGTAAATCGGGGATATCTTTGGCCGAAGAAGACGGAGAAGTGGATAGTGGCACGTTGCACTCGAAGCTTGCATATGACCAGCCTTCCTCAGGGGTCACATGGATTGTGTAGTAGCCCTCCCCACCGCAGCCATCCTCAATTCCGTCGCCCCATTTCAGGAGAGCGTTCGAAGAGTAACCACAAGGGTCGAACGCATAAGCATCCAATGTAGTGAGGTGAGGCGGGAACAGATCTGAAATCCCAATGGTAGAGGACAAAGTCCTTCCGATGACCGACGGAGACTCCGATGGTGTATCTTGTACTGGAGGAGCCAAGAAGAAGGACTCGCGAGCCTTGTGAGACAGGTTACTCATGAGAATCTCGATTGTGTAATCCTGAGTGAATGGTGTGTCGATTTCAATATTTTGAAGAGTATGGTTTGTCTCATTCTCTTCCCCATTCTCAGAATGAAGAGGGGACGATGAAAAGGAAATGGGAGAGCTTGGAGCGGTCTCGCCATTCGCGCCAGATTGTCCAGGCGTCGTTAAATAAAGCAGCCAATGGTCTCCATTGACTTTGCCTACAGTGTAAGCAGCTCCATTTGGAAATATGGCGTCAAGGAATGACACTTCGTCCTTCCACTCTCGATGCGGACCGAGTTGGCGTTCAGGGAACATAAAGGATTTACGTGAGTAGAAGCATCGATAAACCGATGGAAGTGAGGCAAATTTATGCGCGATCTCGAGGATGCGCGGAAGGCCGAGGAGGTTTAGTGTTGTGCCGCATGTCTTTAGAATAATGCGATGTGGGAACACAAACAGAGATGATTCGCTAAATTAGAGAAAAATGAGCGATAACGATCTTTAACTGTGAAAAAGTATTAAATTAAGGGCGCTTCAAGCCATACGGGAAACAAAAAAGCGAGTGATGACCAATTCACATACCTCAAAAGATAAGCATCAGTTTCTTCGCCCTCAATAACACTGAGGACCTTGCATTTGACGATGTCAAGCATGTCCTCCCAGACTTGCTTTGGAACATTCCTCAGGCCTATACGGCCATTTTTTGGTGCGTGTGCATCTGGCACATGAGCAGGGGAAGGGGCGAACCAGATTTCCAGTAATTTCTCTGGGCCTTCAAAAGGCGTCGATGTGTATGGGAGGTAGTAGTCACCAACGGCCATCGATGTCAGGAAGGGAGAAGAAACGGTTGCAGGATCTTGGGTGCTTCAAGCTATCGAGTTGCATCAGGAGTGGATTGGGAACAAGTAAGCTGAAGAAAATCTTTTAAAGCTTTGAAGTCAAGCTCAGTATTCGGTGTTCGGCATTTTCCATTGAATCAATCGAGTCAGTTATGATCTTACGTTACGTTTTTCTTATCTGATGCCAGCTATGTGATTCACGTCACTTATAGTCACCGCTACTAGTACTTTTATGCCCAGATTTCACCCAAATTTTGAAAATATATACTCAATTTGAATTTAAACATACTCGTGTAGCGTGTTCGAATTGGATTTCCCCGCGTATACCCCAAAGTGCTGTTGCTCTCTACTTTCCGCCATCATTTTCAAGGCTGCACCTTAGTTCAAAAGAGGGTTGCATGCAATGTCTCCAATCGACCCTCTAGTGTGAAATTAGGATCATGGCAAATAAAGGTAATTGCCATGCAAGTAATATATGACTATGACATGAGTAGTGTGAATAAAACGACGACGTTACAATTTGCCTCTTACCCAGATCCGCCGATCAACTGATTTTAATCCTTTCTTTGAATCCTATCCCTCATGTCGCGTGCTGCTTTCCTGGCGCCCTCACCACCTGCCCACCCTCTTGTACGCAGCCAGCCCACCAATCGAGGAGTAAAAACGGCTGTCAAACCAACTCTGACGGGCAAAAATAGCGTTTTATGGATGGTATAAGCCAATACCAAGGTGGCATACAAGCCCTCGCGGCTCGCATCTCCCGCAGAAATGCCGTCCATTTCATCACGCCCAGGCTCTGGTGGCTTGGTATGGATGAAGCTGATAGCAGTCTCTTTGATGTAGGCGGCGGCAGACGCGACCTGCTCGGCGCCCAACAGGTTAATTCCAGCAAACGCGATGGTGAAGTCCAGTGTGGAGAGGACGATGTACACTCCGAGGGCATACCATCCATAGGATTTAATGAGGTGTTTCAGCCTTTGAGAAAGGGTAGCGTTTGGAGGTAACTGTGATGCTGGATCGTTTTGAGGTGGTATGGTTGACGTAAGGCGAGCAGGGACGTGATGAAACAGCCTCGGGCTCGACAAACGTGGAGAGCCAGTCAAGGACATCGCAGGTACTGGGCGAGCACTCAACCGCGACGATATTGGAAGTATGGGTGCAGAGACCCGGAAAAGCGGCAAGCGTGGTAGTACACGTCTTAGCATGGTTTAGGTCCTACAACAAATTCAGTTAATTTTTCTGCTGGAAAATAATTGCATACTCTGGTAGAATATATAGGGCTGTCCAAGGTTACGTTGGTCGAATAGCAGCTGAAAATACTTGCAGAAGCATGGAACACGCAACATGCGGCACTGTGATGTGTGAACGACCTGATCCGGACTTCCAAGTCCGCAAGTAAATTGCCGAGGCGGCACGAGCAACTCTATCTATAACCACAATGTCGTTGGCAAGAGCAAGCCTGCTCTTGCGCCAAAAGCACACAGTCGGGAGCGTTTCACTCATTCAGCGGAGATTCGCATCGCACGACAGTCATGCTCATGATGAGCACCATGATGACACCCATTATTCACGCGAAGGTATGATATTCCGGTCGCATCCATAAACAAGGTCATGACTCATTTATGCATTCTAATCAGCTGGGTTCTCTACACCTTTCTGGCGTAACACAGTCCTGCTTTCTCTGCTTGCAGTCGGGTTCTACAAATGGGCACCGTCGCCAAACCAAGACGTATATCTGACTCGGTGGCTTGCTCAGTACACGACGCCGAGTGAAATCTGGGCAGCTATCAACGAGAAGCACTTATTGCTGTCACAACAGGCTTCTGACAATGCCATTTTGCAGGCCGATGCAAAGAGGCCAAACGTGCACCGCTATAGATATCCTCAGTGAGCGACTTCGATTGGACATGCCTCATAGGATATGACTGACGTTGTACCGGATTACGATCAAACAGAATTCTAGATACGGGCTCTCCTCACTTACAACCAGTCGGGCGCGTTGCCGACATGAGTTCAACTGCTGTTAGATCCGGATGAGGAGTAATAGAATAGAAGTGGGCACTGCAGTGCTCGGGTTTAATTGATCCCCTCGATTGCTATGTAAAAATCTCCTGATACATTCTTCCGGTTCGGAGATGGGTGCACAGACTCGGAAATAAGCTGCGAGTTTATAATTTAACGGTCTGTGTGAGGACTTCGTGAGGCAGTCAAGACAATTATACAGTCCAGTCAAAAGTGCGGTGCACCGCCTAATAGGTCCATGACCTGGTCCACGTGGACGTGTTGGTTTATTAGAACGCGTTTTGATGGGAAGATTCAAAGCTTAAAACCGTGACCGTCTTTCCTTTCAACGTCGTTCGGCTGACGCTTAAACTCTGGCTTTCTGTAGAGGACACTAGGTTCCATCAGGGTCTCTATACCCTGGAACGTTACCGTGGAGACTACATAAAAATGCATTCACAGTCATCAAGTTCGATACGATGGTCCTCGACATTCTTCCTCACAGTTCTTCTCGCCAATCCCGCGTTCGCGTCACTCCCAATGGTCGATTTCAGTCGTATGGGTCAAGTAGGCCTTGCAGGTGCATTTGCGGGTCTCAGTCTATTCAATAATTCTACTGCTGTAACATTTGACCCTTCTGTGTCTTCTTTACTTGCTCGCACTGGCGAAGGCGCCTTAACTACGCTTGGCACTACGAATGCTGGCGGCTCAATTCAATCAGGTTGCGCCATCAATAATATCTTCTACTTGGCCGGATCCTTCTCATCTATTGGCAATACATCCGTGTCCGCCAGCAACATCGCATCATACACGCCTTCTTCTGGCGTATTTGCTGCGCTCGGTTCAAACGGTCCTAACGGCCCAATATACTCGCTATATTGTGACGTATCCACCAGCCAGTTATGGGTGGGTGGCAGCTTCACGTCGCCCGGTTCATCTGTAGCTATATGGGACACCAAGTCCAATTCTTGGTCCGCACCCCCATTCAAAGGCTTCACAGGTGGCGGCGGAGAAGTTCTTTCCATCACCTCTAACGCTTCAGAAAATAGTCTCTTCTTTGCCGGCTCATTCCTCACTGCCTTCGCCGCGAATGCCATTGCACTAAATAACACCAATAATCCCAATGTTCCATATTCTCCTGGCGCTACGCCATTTTCTTCGTCACTCGTTCCTGTTCCTCTTCAAGGCGCGGAAATATTGGGACAACCATCGTCATCTGACCCTGAGTTCAGCGACATTTCGAATATACTGTGTCCTGCTGGTCCGGATGGACCTGGCAACACGTGGTTGGCTGCGAACGGAAATGGCGCTGTAATTACTATCCGTGACTTCTCCTCTATCAATGCCTATGGTGTTCGCCTTGGCAACACGTTCCAGAGTGGATTTGGCACGACGACTTTTAGGTATGTGTCCTTCAATGATGGATGATTTGTGATGTCTCATTTTGCATCCGTCAGTGTGACATCCATTCCAGACAATACCGTACAGACTTTATCATATATCAACCCATCAACTGGACAAAATATGACATGCACAGCTACCTGTCCTTTGTCGACCGACTCATCAATCTTATACCAGGACTTCATTTTCACCGCTCCGGTAACATTGACCGGTATACAAATCACTCTGTCGGGCTGGACAGGTGAAGCTCCCGGTTTGCATATGTTGCAGCTGCTGTCCTCTGGCGCGTTCGCATCTAGCAACGGGAACCTGCAATCCTGCTTTTCACCTAATCCATCCAACACCACTAGTACAGGCCAGTGGACCACGAAAGATGCTGTCACCAATATCCCCGCAACACTACAAACTGTCCTAGTCTCCACAGTGGCTGTCGGCACGTCCCCTTCTCAGGCTCCCAGTTTTACTTGGCAGCCTTACGTCTCTGCATCTGGCCAGTATGACGTATATCTTGTCATTCCGGGTTGTGCAGACTTCCAGGATTGTCCCCTCCGTACATCTGTCCAAGTCACCGTCTTCCCAGGTGGCGGAAGCCAACCTTGGGTTTCTGCTGTTTCACAGCAGGTCCAGTCCGATACGACCACACTTGTCTACAGTGGTCCCATCGTCCCCTCATCAACAGACTTCGTGACCACTGTATCCATGACGCTTGCGAATAATCCTGCAGGGACTGGTCAGGATGGGCAGTACGAACTCGTCGCCGGTAGCGTTGCGCTAGTGTTGACATCGGCCGATGTGACATCTGCCGCCGGGTCTGGGTCCTCTGGGTCCAACGCGACTAGCAGTTCCCAGCATGGTTTCGGTTTCTTTGAGTGGCCGTTGAGCTCCAGTGCGAGCATTGATGCTACCGGAACTATTCCCAACACAAGCGAGACTTCTTTGGACATGATATCCATTGATCTCTATAACGCTCTGGGAGCTACAACTTCTAGCACTGTGTCCGTCAAAGCTGTCGCACAGCACCCCTCTGGCACTGTTTACCTCGGTGGCAATTTCCAGCTGATCTCCGGCTCGACAAGCGGTGTCTCAAACATCGTTGCATTCAAGAGTGGATCATTCATTTCCCTTCCTAATAATGGTCTAAATGGGCATGTGACCTCCTTCGTGTTGAGCGGCAACGAGCTCTATGTCGGTGGCTCTTTTACAGACACCAACACAGCTTCCACGCAGGGTAAACTCAATGGCGTTGCTATCTACGACGTCAGCTCTAATTCGTGGAAGGCCATGGGCGCAGGAGTCAATGGTGTGGTCAATAGTCTTGCGCTTGCCAATGGGCAAATTGTGGTTGCAGGCAATTTCACCGAGGCCCTTAATTCGTCGGCTACTGGTGTTCCCGCTGGCGGTTTAGCCACCTGGAATGTTAGCGCCGGTTTGTGGGTGAACAGTGGTGGATTTGTAGTGGGCAACATGACGTTCATCGGCAACGGTACTTCGCCTGCTTCGGGTCAGAAACAAACCCAGTTCGTCGCGGGTAATGTGGATACTATGGCAGAGTATGGTTCCAGTGGCCTTGTGATATTGTCCAGTGGTGGAAGCACAGGCCCTCTGGTGACATCTATGGGCGTCCAGCTTACTAGCAACGTTACGAATGTATCTTCTCCGGCCACCTTAACGAAGCGTCATTCCCACGTCCGTCGTGGACCATCTGCATGGATATCTCACCTCAATATTGGAACCCTATTCACTCGCCAGAGCGCAACTTCAAGCGCCCTGCCGCCTTCCCCGCCCGCTCCTGCTCCCGCTGTCCTTGCTGGGGCATTCTGGACAAATGTTTCTACTTCCCACCAGGTAGCCATAATTGGAGGCAACTTTTCATTCTCTTCCTCCTCTACGACCTCATCCGCCGTTGCTATCTATGATCCCGTTACGTCTTCAATATCTGCGCTCGCTGGTGCTCAGATCAATGGCGTCGTTCGCGCTGTCTATGTTGATCAGCAGCAACAGCTTTTCGTTGGCGGTGAATTCAATCTCACCGGAACCTCAGCAACTGGATTGGCTCTTTATGATCTATCTACTCAACAGTGGGATACATCATCCATGCAACCGTTGCAAACCTCTGCAGGATCTTCGGTCGTCGTTCGCTCGATAACGTCATCAATATATAAGTCTGACACTGTCATTGTCGCCGGTTCGTTTGCGCAGGCTGGTTCTGTGTCTTGCCAAGCCATCTGTCTATTTGATACCACCTTGAATCAATGGAACCCTCTCGGAAGCGGTATTCAGGGAGACATCTCGTCTGTCTCATATGCAGGAGTAAGTATCTATGTTCTTGGCCAGTAACATGTTATTGACTGGGTTTCGGTAGAGTACTCAAGAAATCCTGATTGCTGCCGGATCTATCACATTAGGTGGATTGACGACCAATGTCGCACAGTATAATTTTGCGGATTCCACATGGGCCGCCATTGGGAACAGCGCTGAAATTCCAGGACCGGTTACGGCAGTGACAGTTAACAATGGCAACTATTCCAGCATCTTTGTAGCTGGTCGGTGAGTGACACGATATTACTGCTCATAGGCATATTATCTGACTTATCTTGGTCTTCAGCACTACTGATGGTTCCTCACCATTCATGATGTTCTGGGATGGTGTTTCTTGGAGTAGTGTTGGATCTTCGCTCCAGGGCACCACCAACATTTCCCAGCTTCTCATGGTTCCCCTACTGGACACGCACTCAGCTAACAGCATCATTGAATCTGACCGGATGTTGATGATCTCTGGCGCGCTGTCCGACTCTTCGTTCGGTTCTGCGTCCTCTGTCCTCTTCGATGGCTCTTCATTTATTCCTTACATGGCCACTGTAACTGCTCAGGGAGCGTTGGGCTCAATTTCTTCACTGTTCTATTCACTCGCAAACTTCAGCTTTGGTCAACAACGTAAGTAACTTCTGTGTCTTCTCGAATCATAGCTCATGGTCTCTTGCAGAGTTCCTCGCAACTGGCATTGTCATTCTCATCTCCATTGCCATTGCAGCTGGGGTTGTGTTCCTGTTGGCACTCATCGGCATCCTCTGGACCCTACTGTCTCGCCGCGATGATAGAGTAGCGAAGTATAATACCAGCGATGACGACGACGACGATAATTCAGTTCAACACCGACCATCATCATTACTAGAACACATCAACGCGGCCACACGAACAACGATTCTCGGTGCTGCGAGCCCATTAAATGCGGTCGGCGCTGAGAAGGATGAAAACGCAAGAAAATCCATCGCTGCAGAACCTGATCCATTTGGACCAGATGGTAGTAATTACTTGCGAGCTGAAACTCCCTCAGACGCGGTCGTGGGTACAATGGCCGCCGAAGAGGAGTTTGCTCGTCCTGCACACGCTCGCTACTCGTTCGATGGGACGGGCGAGGGCGAACTACCTTTGACGGCTGGACTCGAGGTAGAAGTGTTAGATGATCGGGATACTGCGTAAGAGATCACATTCAACTTTACGATCACTGCGCTCATAATGTTCTCAGGTGGTGGTATACGCGAAATCCACAAACAGGCCAGGAGGGCGTGGTACCCGCGGCCTATTTGTATTGATTTGTTTCCTTCTCGTATCTTGTTTCTTGCTATCAGTCGTACATCATTATACCCTACTTAACCGAGATCGACCTTTCGGTCGCTCTTTCAATTGATATCATAGCATTATTTTTTTATGTTTCCGCCTTCTAGAGACGCTTTCATGGGACAAGATAACAAGAGGTAGTGGTTTTGGAAATGCCAAAGGAATATCATGCATAGTTTGCCATGCACAGTGAAACTCTGCGTCTTCACTGAGGATGAGAGTGAGTGATAATGAAGGTTTGTCAAGTACAAAACACACCTGCAGAAGTGGGTCCCGGAAATGCTTCTGGCTGTTGTGTATGAAACCTACTCGTGTCTTGAAATCTTCCCTGCGCTTCTGATCTCTGAACTCTCGTACGTGCCTCCCTGCCTCTCTTGCTTCACCACGATTCCTCGCTTTCACAGTCTCCATTCCTTGCCCATGTGCGCCAAACCCACCTTTGCGGGGTACGAGGGCAGAATTCTTGTCTGCGAGCAATCTGCGGACAAGTGCAATCCCAGAGTTGCGGTCTTCATTACTCTGGACGTGCGTGGGCTGCAGGGATTGTGCGTAATAGCGCTTCATAGACCGATGACCGATGCGTGCCCCTGATGGGAGAACAAGCTCGTACTCGGTATCACCATAAGTGATTTGGTTCTCGGGTATGCTTTCATTAGAATCAGAATCAGAATCAGGAGGCTCTGAAGCAGCCTCATCGACGACCTCTTCTGCATCTCCGCTGTCGTCCTCGGCATCCTCCCACTCCTCGTCCTCCGCGGGTATCTGTTTAGATTTCTTCTTCCGTGTGTCAGCGGGATATGAAGTTGTGAAGTCGTAATAGTCTGACACCTCAAGTCGGTCGTCCTCGGAATCGTAGGCGATCTTGCAATGAGCCTTATCTAGCATGTGTTTCCGCACAGCCTCGAGTGTCCGAAGCTCACGTCCCTTACCGTTGCAGTAGATGCATACATTTCCAACTGCAATTTTCTCACCAAGATATGTGATGAGGCCAGGAAGATCGACGAGATAGTCGGCATCAGGGACGAAAAAGGAATGCGAAGAAGACATATGCGTTAGATTGTCTGAAAGCGTGGAGGAAGTATGCGGACAAAAGAGGCAGTGTGCTGGAGAAAGACGTGAGCGAGCAGCAGCTATCTTAGCATCTATGCTTTCGTAGATGTCATCCTCGGTAGCGGTCGCGGGTACACCGAGGGTCGAGTCTTTGGGTATGGGGGTTTCGGAAATGACAGGGAGCGTGGATGACGGCGGGGGATCTACAGGGGCGCTAGGAACTTCGCCTGGCTGTGGTACTACTTGACTTGGCCGCGAGACAGTCTTGAGCTCATTCTCTTTGTGCTTCTTGGAATTTATGTGGGATCTATACGCATTTTCTGTTGTGTATGTTTTCCTGTTCGTGTGTCAGAGAACTTCGATACAAAAAGTACATGGAGAAGATGATATCAACGCAGAAGAAAGAAAAAGAAAGCGGTTGTTATGATCAGAAGGAACGTACCCGCACACCTCACAGGTGCTACCTTTCAGTGAGGACATGATCGCGGTCTCCTGACGGCGCTCGAGCACTTTTTGATTGAATATGGCAACGCTAACTGGTGGGAGGGATGCGACGCGACGCTTCATATTGTACCTATGGTGGTCTGAGCGGTAGTGCGTGCCTGTGTGCCCATGCATTAATTCATCTAGACAGGAGTGAGTGCCAGGACATACGCTGCTCCTCCGCGGAAAGAAAGGCTATCGAGCATGACAGGCAAGTGAATAGGGGTTGTTCGTTTGCTAGATCCATCATGGATGTCTACTTTCAAGGGTGTCGTCCCCGTCTGCGATGTGTAAGTCAGCATATGATATGCAAAGATTATTATCGGTAGCACAGCCGCAGTCGATTACTAAGTGATGTTTAGTAAGCACACCCGACGGTCACCTACAGTTGTTCGTGGCCTCCCGCTCGCATTTCATTTGCAGGAATGGCCCATTCGTTATCTCCAGAATGCACGCCATTGAAGCACGAGTATGATGCTTGCTTCAATACTTGGTTTGAGGGCTACCTCGAACCAGCTATTGCGAACGCCAACACCAAGGGACACTCACAAAGTCAAAGAATCGAGTACTCAAAGCAAAAGAAAGAAGAGTACGATCGCAAATGTGGGAGTATCTGGGCGGAATATAAAGATTGCGTGCAAGTAAGTAGCAGCTCTTTTCTCTACATCACAAGGAATGATTTCTCGAGCAACATCCAATTCAATTCACTAGATCGTCTGCTCGTTCGATATTTGATCATGATTCTGATGCTAATCTCTTCCAATATAGAAAGCTGTTACAGAGAAAGGTTTGGGTGGGCTGCTTAGCCAAGCACGACAAGAGAACCCGCTTCGCGAACCTCCCCCACCAGACGCATCTGGATCGTCGTGACGTGCCAGCTTTACATGTCGTACCCCCGAGTTACATAGTAGAGATGAAATGAATCTTGGTCATGTCGAGCAATTATGAAACTAACATTCACTTGTGTAGTGCCCTAAAGAGTTCACGGAACCGATCAACAAATAACCATCGTGACGAATCACATACCATGTGGCGTTGTCCGGGGGTACGGACATACTTTCTGGGTGCCGTTTTTCATTGAACCCGCTTTTCGGTACGCACAAGGGGCGAAGCAGCTCTGCTGTGAGAAAAGAAGAATGCATGTCCTGAGGCAGAGCTCTTCGACGACAAGCTGGATAATGTGGAATCCCGCGATCGTCAAGGTTTGGTGGTGAGGAAGTGTCACTGTCGACTCATGGCTGGTTGCGAGGGTGACAGGACATTAAGATTTTCCGTGCTAAAATTCTTTCATTGTCCCTGATTAGGTATGATAGTGCTGGTTTCTCTTGGAGTCCTAGTTGCCAGCAGGACATGTAGTTATCCGCGAGAAGCCTTGTGCAGTGCAGAGCAATAATGGACCATATTGCTACACCTATGGGTCGACTGCCATAGATATCACAGATGCAGTTCACGGGTATATTAAAGGGTCTGGACAAGCACGGTTGTATCATCCATCCACCGACAGGGTATCTCTACTGTGAGCATCTGCGCGAGACGGTCCGGGTTATCCGCCCCTCCGGCCATTAGCGCGTGTCTCAGCAGCACTAGTGCTGCGTTCTCCTTGTCCGCCCCATCGCTGACCTTGGCACCTCTCCTGTCCATACGCTCGCCGAGTATATGGACCCATTGTGTGAGAATCTCCTCCAAGGTAGGTCTCCGTGCATTCGTATGTTCATATAGATCTACGAGGCCATCTGAGCACAAGATCAAGAATGATTCAGATGTGTTAGTTGTGGATGGCTGGAGAGCGACATGTTTAATGTCCGCAAGAGCGGACAGGTAGGGCGGCGATTTGTTATGCGGGAGGAAATGTTCAAGTTTGGAAGAGACGGAAAAGCCGGGGACGCAGTTCATGAAAACTCGTCTAGTGTAGGACACAGGGAGTTTGAAGATGTGGTCTCCGATGGCTAGATGGTTGGTTGTGTGAATATATATGTTTGTGTTTAAATGAGCATGGGGAAAGTACTCACCTCGTGTGACGGCGATTGCGCCGAGAACTCTGTCGAACTTGATGCATTCAGATTCGTTTGGATGTTCTTTGCGGATGCGCGCGACCTCGGCCGGGTTCTTGCCACTGTGGTTTACACTGAGGATCGTCGCATCCCATGTACCATTGGAGTTTTTAGCTCCGAGCACTGCGGATCACATCAGCCTTGTACGTTCAAGCGTCGCGAAAAGGGCACACACCAGCCTGACAATCACCTAGGCTGGCTACCCAGAGGTTCTCCTTCTTTGGGTCCACGAGCGAAACGAGGGCAGTTGTACCACGCATGCACCGCAAGATGGCAAGATTGTTGGGGTTTGTGGGGCCGTTAATTGTGGACTTGATTTGCTCGTCTGTGAGGACAGCGAGCGTTGCTTCATCAGGGAAGAGGTGTTTGACTCTGTCGGTTAGGGCGTCATCAACAGCTCGGATAGAAGACTGCAGAAGGGTGGAGACGGTCGAGGGTGCAGGGGGTGTGGTGCCTGCATCGGCCAGAGCCTTGGCGAGAGCTGCGTAGATTAATGAGGGGAGCTCCTGAACGACGTAGTCTACAGCCTCTTCCCCTCCGTGGCCTGTCACAAGTATCAGAGACACTTATTTCGAATCCGATTAGGTTGCACGAACCGTCAAACACAGCAGAAAACAACCATCCGTCCCAGTCCAGGACGACAAAGCGATCCTGGGAGCGGTCGTCTGGATCTGGGCTTGGCTGGAGGGAGACACAACCCGTCGTGGTTGTTTTACTGTTGATGACGTGTGCAGAAGCCAGACGTGCAAGCTCGGATGAGATCAAAGGTTCTGGGATAGCACGATAAGTCCAAGGACCGTAGCCGGGGGGGAAGCCAAGAAACTCAAGCCGGGTAGAACGCTGGGGGTAGGACATGTAGGACTTGGTGAATGGGGTCGATGGGTGTGAAATGCAAGAGCGTGGCGGTCGCGTCGATTAAGATGCTAGCTATAGGGTATGAGCACTGTTAGCCTTGGATTATGCATGTACTACCATCACTGATGCATTGATGATGCGGATCAAATTCCAATGTGTACAGCAGAATCACAATGAGTATTCGAGCTGAGAGGACGGAAATACATCATTAGGCGTCTACATGCTACACTCCAAAAAAAGATATGCGCTTATATACACGAACAACAACAGTGAGAATAAATAAAAGTGTTCAAGAATGACAAGCCCAACAATACTTACGCCTTACCCTGAAACAGTTCATGAGTGAATGCAGCGCCGACCATGAACACGGGACTTACGGATAGTGGCAAACCAAAGCGTTCTGCACGTTTCCTCCTGCGCTCCTGCTCCTCAGGATCAACGTTCTCGACAGGTGCTGTGCGCTTTCCCCTAACTTTGGTGGCGGAAGGGACAGTCCCAAAGCGCTCTGCTCGAGCCTTGAGTTTATCGAAATTCTAGAGCGTAAATGGTCATGAAAGAGTAGAAGTCGGTATATGATGGTACTCACCTCACCAGTAGCCTTTTTGGGTTGTTGCTGAACGGGTTCAACGTAAGTCGTACCAAAACGAGCTGCACGAGCTTTGCGCTTATCCTCTTCTGAGAGTACGAGTGTAGGTGGAGCTGGGGCGGCTGGTGCAGGTGATGGAGGAGGCTTGAGTAATGTTAGAAATAATGAACTCGGTTTATTAAAAAATAAGACCAACCTGTTCAGATTTCTTGGGGGGAGATGCAGGTTCTACTGGAATGGATACTTCGACGGTCCAGTCGACTCTATGAAAAGGGTCAGAGTTCGGACACGTGGGTATAGTGAGACGTACTCTTCTGGAGGAGCAAGCTGTGTGAAAATTAGTATATGAAGGATGAATTAATGATAAGAAAACGCACGAGGTCATCATGATCAGGTGGTGGTACTGGTTTTGAGTTCTTTGGTGGATGAAGAGTGTGAAAGACGTCTATAGCAGGAGGGTTGGCCAAAATTTTGTTGATTAGGTCCTGCTTTTTTGCATTTCCTGGAGGTATAGAAGCCTTTGAAAGGATTTCTTTTAGTTCTTGAACTTTTAATGCTCTCCTGTAATATATATTAGTGAGTTGATATAATGAAATTGATGATGAATTTCACAGTTTCGTGTCCATTGTTGTTTGAAAGAAGAGTGTTACGTAAAGGAACGTGACAGCATGTGGGGGTGTGACCCAGTTGTGGATTAGTTTGTTTGAGGTCAACGCTTGTGCCAGCAGCCAATCAATGGGCGATCCTGTCGATCAGCTGCTCGATTCCGCTTACCATTACGCAGCTAGTCATCCTCCTCATCCTTCATCTCCCTTTTCTCGTCAATCTTCTGATATTTATAATCATCATTTTTATCATCATTCCCGAAACCCTTCCCCAGGTCCTTCTTCTCCCGCTCTCACAACTCATCGCAACTCTCCTGCAGATGACTTATTCTTACATCATCACATCGAACAAGACCAGTCTTCACACCAAAACACTCCAACAGATGATCACCAAGTAGATGAGGAACCTCTCTATGTAAATGCAAAACAATATTTTCGCATTCTCAAGCGTCGTGTCGCTCGTGCTCGTTTAGACGAAGTACACAGACTATCAAGGCAAAGAAAGGTCTGTTCAATCTAGTCTCATCCAACCAAATTTTTATCCTATTTTAGCCATATTTACATGAAAGTCGCCACAAACACGCAATGCGTCGTCCCCGCGGTCCCGGTGGCCGCTTCCTCACAGCAGAGGAAATCGCTGCTCAAAAGAATCAGGCCACCAATGCTCGTGACATTGCAGATGACGACGTAGACGACCAACCTCTCGTTGACAAGGAGGAGAATAACTCTCCTCCTACCATCGACGACCCAGTCCTACACGTAAACCCCTATGCCCAGCCCCCCTTTTCTGCCCAGCATCACTTGGCAAACACCACTGCGACAGCAAATCCCCCAAAGCTACCCGCACCTTCATCTGCATCCGTTACCCTCCGTCCACCATATACCCCCGCCCAAATGCACCATGTTCCCCACCCTCACGCCCACGCCAGGCATCATCACTCTCATCTTAACTACTCAGAAGGTCTATATCCTACTGAAGAGGGTCCCTCTGGGACCACTATGTTATCTTATGGTACCCGCAATCTCGACGCCCGTTGATTCAGAAGCTTTCACCTTTCTCTAGTTCTTTGTTCGTTTGCTTTGTTTGTTACATAGATGAGCAGTTCTTGTTTTTCGTACAGTTCATGTGTCGTTTTAGGATATTAATAAGTATCAAAGCAAACAAATGTGTGGGCGTGTCGTTCTACTCTATCTCCATCGCATCATCATCACGCTCAAAACTCGCAGCACCAGCCGTGGTATTTTCCTCTACGGATTCGGCTTGTTCATCGACCTGTCGAGTAGGGGAAAGTGGCCGCAACGGCCGATACAACACCAAAGCACCCCCTCCCGTACTGGGCGACGAAATGGGAATGATAGGCTGCGTTGTTGTCTGATATTTTCGTATGCGCCGAAGCAAAGGCGTCGATATTGAATAGTGAGGAGCCGCCTTGGTCTTGCCAATGTCTGCACAAGCAATCAGGACACTGATATCTGCCATAAACTCTAAAATATGCTTACAATCACCCTCGTCCAAAGTCTCCATGTTCACCTCGGGCGCCACGGCTTCGACTTCGTGCGGCGGTTCTTCGATAGAACTGGGGAGGACAACACTAGAAGGTGGAAATGTTGTAGATTCGAAAGATGAAACAGTGGGATTAATGGGCGTAATCACCAGCCCACTCGTTGAGTTGGGGTAGACCGGCGCTGGCGCGAGCGTCAGGTGGGCAAACCCATGCTCCAGTGTGTTGAACTTGCATCGTTTAGCGCGGCTTGTGGGGCTCGGCGATGAGCGCTGATAGGGTGATGCACGGCGCTCGTCATCCGCATTAGACAGTTTACGCTTCAGAGGTGATGGATCAAACCAGGGATGATGGATGGCCTGAGCCCAGGTGGTCATTGTCAGATATACCTGCTTGCTGAATCCAAAACCAATGTAAATATACAATTCCAAGGTTACCTAAGCTGGAAATACCAACGCCGCGAAGATTCCAGAATTAATATTACCACACTGGGCAAGAAACCGGAATTCTCGAAAGTCCAGCTTCGTCTGGCTTGGGAAGAGTCGGAGGCACGACCTGTTTGTGTTGGGCTGGTTAGAGTGTTAGCTCGGGGAGGGACACAAGCAGGTGGAGTGCTCAGCCCAACCACATGTGGAGGCTACACTATTGAGAGGCTGCATTGGCGAGGTGCTGTGAAGAGATTTGTTCAAAAGCCTGTATGTACATTTCATAGGCTAATGATTTCCAACGCCCAGCAATACGAACAATCTCTGGGTCAATTTTCTTTGCTAAATAGAAGGATGCTCCGCTGATCTGAAAGGAGTGACTGAAAGATGTTCCCCATCCCCATGCAATGAGGATTGAATTAATACATTTGAGTGCACCACCACACCCTGGAAGGGGTATCAATACTTACTGGCCATAGTAACGAGCCATGGATGCATACTCTGTATTGATGCCTGGTGACTTCTTTGTATTGATACTCTCCCTGTAGGACCGATCCCTTAGTTTCTTGTATCCATACTGTGCTGGGAACACATCCCCACCCCTGCGTAGCCCTGTGTGCTGACTAATATCACTGTATTCTGTTTGTTGCTGATCATCAATGAGATCCTATCAGATCTCTCGTAGATCTAGTAGATCTTGATAGATCTTGATGGTCCTTCCTTCTCAACCACCTAGCTTTGGAGCCTGTGTCCCTGGGCTTCCTAAAACACTTACATGTTTTTTGTAGTCTCTATAAACAGAAATAATAGAAATCATAAAAACATGCATTTTGTGTGGGCCAAAAAGCGCCAAATCAGCAATTCTATTGAGGCAAGCAAGTGTATTGAATCTCTACCATCAATGTTAAGCCCTAAATACAAGCAGTACACAAAAATAAAACAAATAAAACAGCGGAAAAAGTGGGAAACAATGAATTAGATGATGCATGACATTGATATTGTTGACTGGGCGAGGAGATCAGGAACCATGGACCACAAAGAAAGGCAGTGGTCACACATGGAACACCAGATATTCACTTGCCAGGAGGCATATGTGATGAGCGCCTTGTTCTCTGTGACTGCAAAATCGCCTCTGGAAACTGTGTGTTCATCCCACCACTTAGTGTGCCAATCAAAGTATGCAATAACATGGCACATCTCCTCCTGCAAGAGCACAACCTCTTCAGCCCATTGGTTAGCATGTGCCCGTGCCTTGCACTATTCAACATGCATCACTGTCAAATGATCAGCATGCGCTACACCAGAAGATGACAACAGTTACCTTCCGAAAGCTCTTGTTCACCTGCACCATGACATTGCTTCCAGATCCAAGACACAGACACTAACCTCCGACCTTCTGTTTCTGCTTCACCTCCTGCCTGCATCTGAATCAAATCATTGCAGTTGTTAAGACCGTGCACAAAGGGTAGGACTGATTCTAAGGGGCTTGGCTTCAGCTCGTGCGCTGCGCCCCTTACCTGAGTATGTGCCCTTAACTTCAGAATGAAGTCCGGAGGAAGTCCAGTGAAGTCTGAAGGACTTCTGGAGGAGTGTGGGAAACTTCGGAAGGACTTTCTGGACGAGTGCGAGAAACTTCCGGATGAGTGCGGGAAAGTTCCGGAAATTACGATGGAGTTTCGTCCTGACAGGGATATGTGTAATGGCTACTCAGGACTTGTCCTGAGTAGAAGCAAACAGAGGAAAGGCTGCAAGGACAAAGTCTGAAGCAGAACAGGTCCGGAGGACCGTGGGAAAGTTCCAGAGGAACTTCTGGAAACTTGGAGGAATGGTGGATCGGAGGAGCGGAGGAGCGGAGCTCCGGCCTAGGGAATGCCTCCCTAGGCCTGAGATGGATATTGACTAAGTTGGAGGACTAGAACTGATGTGAGGACTTAGTGTGAGATCTAGTGCGAGGACTAATATGTGTGATATTCAGACTGAGGAAGTATAGAGACTTTACAGGGTTTATATACTACAAAGGACATAACGGAGAATCAGTCAGCACAGTGCAAGGCTATGTGAGGCTATGGACGGAGCATGTAGAAACGTCTAACACTAGTCTATCGGAAAATAGTAAATGAAGACGGAAATGAGAACATAGTAAAATAAAGGTGGAAATGAAATGAGGTACGGAAAATGAGTATAGTCTAACTTGAGAAGAAATGTACAAAGGGAAAAGGCACGGAAGATAGACACGGGTCAGATCCGGATGTTCGGAAGTCCGGAGACAGGTGATTACCATAAGGGGATGGGCGCCGATTTAAGGTTTGAGTTCGGACATGACAGATAGGTCGGATCTGGAGATCCGGAGATGTGGATATCAGATCTGGCGTCCGGATATCAGATGCAGGAGTGCAGGGATCCGGACGGATAGAGGATTGGGTCTGGAGACATGGACAGGAGGTCCGGAGGTCCGGATGAGGCGTGGGAACGTCGTCGGATGTTGGTCCAGAATGTGGGATATGACAGCAGTGGTCAGACCATAACAGCGGCTTGAGCTTACAGATTATTTATGGTGCAGTAGTATATATTGGTTATTGTAGATTAGGCTTATGAATGTAGTTTAGTGCATCTATGTGCTATGAGTGAGTCAGAGTGACAAGTGATGGTTGAAATTTTGAGAGATTGAGAAGGTGGCACCAATGACTAGTTATATACTCAATACATGTGGTAGGATATCCGGGTCACTGTGAACAAAAGAAAATGGGCAGCAGGTCATGGATTCAATCTATATCCCATTTATCAGATGCGGCCAGCAAATGATCAGCAGATATGAGGATAAGACTGCTTGGCGATGGGATCTGAAGTCGGGCAAAGAGATTGAGGAAGCGCAGGGTGTTTGTGAGGAGCATGCATATGCGGTGGCAGTATCAAGTGATGGTCAATGGGTTGTCGCTGCTGGTGGAAATGGTGATTGTGGAGAGCTGAAAGCCTGTGAGGTTGAGGTTAAGACAGGGATTGTGAAGACATTTGAAGGATACTCAACTTGGATCAACTTTATTTATATCACACTGCTAGCGAGTACAGATATGGGGGGCGGGCAAGGAAAGAGGCAGGCAGAGTCGAGGCAGAGCATGACTGGATTGGTAAGAGGCCTACTGATGCAGGCTGCTAAATGATTAAATTATGTAAGCAAGAAGGCCTGGAATGAGAAGAGAAGCGGGAAGCAAGGAGTAGGAAAGCAAGGTACTGGATACAGGTTAACTCACTCAATATTCAATATGGATGGACAAGTGCCAAATATGAACGGCACAGCCTAAATATGTACCAGACAGATGATGCATCATTCTCAGATCCCTGATGCATCACACAATGAGCAATCTTGATGCATCACAAAACTAGGCTAGTTAGCCTGTTCTGATGCATCAATATGACATTATTGCCTGAGGGGACAAAGGTCCCCTTGCTCATTGAGGAACACTGATTGAACTTCACCTGCACGAGCTGTTTTGGCTGAAGGAAGATCCAGGTGCGCATATGGGTTACCTCGTAGGTCTGCACCAAAAAAGGCATTTGCCCTCGTGAGATGCTTAGTGGGTGCAAAGGCCCCTTGTGATGCTACTGACACTTCACCAAAGCACATCATGCCAAAAAATGTGCATGATGCCATGGCCCAGACACAGGCATCGAAGGGATCAGAGAGAGTGAGTGTGGCTTTGAGGGCTGTCCATATTGGCAAGGTGATTGGTGGACAGAGGGGCTTTTGGCGGCCGCTGTGCAGGTTCTCGAGCCCTTGCAGAGACCAGTTTATGCGGCTGTGGTGGATGTCTGACAAGGTGAGAGGGCCAACCTTGGGCTACATGCCAAGCTCGCACTGCAGAAAGGTACTTTCAAGCGACACTGACTGAGACTGGTTCAAACAGGGTCTGGGTGGGGATTGATAGGATTGGGTCACTAGGATCTGGGTTAGTGATGGCCCATAGAGTGAATGAGTGGAGCACTTCAAATAATGCTGGAAGTTGTTCGGCCTTGGGAATTGAGAAAATGTTGCAGAATAAATGGAACTTCCGAAGACCGGCTCCATAACTTGCTGTATCGTGGAGGGATGCTTGATTCACAAGGCTGGCAATATGGCAAATAATTAGGTTATCAATGGTTGAAGGGGGAGGGAGAGTTCACTCCTCACCAGAGGAAAATCCACTCAGATGCTTTGCATGGTGGATGGAGTGAGGAGGGAACCAATTCTAATGGCAAGGAAGATGTGGGATTTGAAAGGGAACAAACAGGTTGTGTGGCTGGTGAAAGGCTATGAAGTGTCATTACGACCATGAAATTAGTTTGCCTGCAAGATGTGAGGGCAGTGGGATTGAGACCGGGTCCAAAGCTCCAGAGAGACCAGCCTTGAATGCTGAGATGTCTCCTTGAGAAAGGGCATTTGTGATGTTGCAGCGGGAGGAGATGTATACTGCAGACAGGTGTACACAGCATTCCGCCTGCAGGCAATAAACATGCTTCAACACTGTATTGGTCTTTGCACTGTGGGAGTGGCCTTTGTTGGTGACCGCAACAACACCTACATTGTCGGAACAGATGAGGTAGCAGAGATTTGATAGTGCATCTCTTGAGATGATACCTTAGGCAAAAGTTAGAAACATGGGCAGTCAGTATGGACAAAGAAACAGAAATACCCAGCTGAAGGGCCACTTGAAACCCTAACTTGATAGCTACTGCCTTGGCCCAACTGATGTTGAATGCTCGTGATGGCCCAACTTTGAAGCCTGGTGCCCAACACCAAATAGCCCAATGGCCTTGGACAACAACACCAATGCCAAATGAGGTACTGGTGTCACCCCACCATCCAATGTCTACTGGAGAGGACACAGTAATTGGAACATGGTGTAGAGACTGATATCTCTGTGGCCTCATAGAGGTCTAAATTCCCAACGTCCCAATCACCTTCCAAGTACAGTGCAACTCATATCTTGTTTCCGCGCACTTGGCGCTCCTTTGACCGCTCATGCAGACAAGTGCTTTGGATGTGCATTGGTGCATGCATCCTCAGTTCCGTCGCTCATCCTCCGTCTATCCATTCCATGTCCGTTCAGTTTGTCAGTGCATATTCTTATCATATTTCTGTTTATTCTAACATATCTCTGGTGCTTGCGCACACATTCTGTATGTTGCATTACGGACCCTTATTGCATGTTATAACATACTCACTTCATCTCCCATTTTGCTTTAGCACTTGACAGTGCTTAAACATTACTTACATAGAATATATATACTCCCGCCTTGCTGTATAATGATCATCTTTCCTCCCACACATCGTTGGATTTTAAGTCTGAATCTCTGTCATATCCGCCGATTGACATTAAGTATCTAAGTATACACGAGTGCCCGCCATCGCACCTTACTAGAACCTCTGTCCGTTTGTCTTCTGACTCATCTAGAGTCGCTTTGCTCCAATCAGCCGCACATGTGCATCACATCCACTCGGCAACACTCTCACTCTTTTGCACTTCGCTCATTGTCATGCACCTTACCAGGCTTGACCAAGCACCTGGTTCAGTGTTTTCCCTCCTTTTATATACTTAGAGGAACCTTCTCAGTAGCAATCCCCTTGGGCCGACATTGGCTCGTGCACAGAGGACTACTTGAGTATATCTCATGCCACCCTATTACCTCCCCTTTACATTCCTCATCTACAGTGGTTCAGGAGGACTGATAGCAGGAGTTGAATCCATGGAAGGTCCGCGGCAACTGCAGAAGATGGGTGAAGGTGTGCCTGAGCGGAGTAGAAGCTTGCTGCAAATAATGCAATAGATCATAGGAAGGGACAGATTAAGGGGAAAATACATGCAACATGCACTAGCTTGCTGTGGAGGCCAGCTACCTCCTTCGCCATGAAGGATGCACCTGCAGCTTGCCAGCTGCTGATTAACTGCTGCACTTTGAGGAGCTTCTCCTCTGGGAGCGAGACAAGCTTGCAGTCGAGATCCCAGTCGAAAGCGATATTTCTCTGAATCACTGCAAAACAGTGCAGCTTCTTGAGACTCCATGGAATGCTGCAGTAACTTGTTAGTGCTATGAATTCTGCCTCGGTCCACGACTGATGTGGGAGTCTGATAACTAAGAAGTCATCTACCCATTTTCAAATCAACTCGAAACCTGCCTTGTTGTATAATGCCATGAGCATATCTGCCACAGAGCCGAAGACACCAGCGCTGGAAGAGAGCCCAAACATGAGGGCACGTTTATGTAAACGATACCTCTCCAAAATATGCAGAGAGAGTTCTGCTGCAAGGACAAGATAGGAACAATGCAATAGGCTAAGGAGACATTGAAGGTTGTGGCAACACAACCAGGGGGTAAAGAGAGAATGAGGGTGGCAGTGTCGTTGAAGGTGCCCCAGACTGTGGGGAAATCATCCGAGTTGATATCTGCATTCACAGAATGAATATCGGATAGATCGTGGAGATAGGAAAGATCTTAAACAATTCAAAATTTGCTGGAGTTGGGCTTGGGCACTAAGCCCAGAGGTGATGTACAGAATGGGCCAATTAAAAGTTCTAATTCCGAAGGGATTGATCGGTTTTCTGTCGTATTAGCCAGTCAATTATATTCAAGCTTGAAGGACTTGCACGCACCCAATTCAGAAGAGTTTTAATGAGCGCTCTCTTCATACTCGCCCTCCTGAGATTTCTATCCTGGCATAGATGGTAGAGGACAGGTTTAGTGCAAGCATCAAGGGCAGCAAAGGTTCCCGCGGCGAGCGCCCCGACACCTTTCTGCATGCTTTCATCAGATGGCCTCACAATGCTTTTGGTCCCTTCTCCTGAAATGGTTTCGCCATCTTCTAAATCTACATTCATCCACCATGCCACTTGACAGTGATATCTGAGAATGCGCAAATATAGGATGTGCATGGACTCGACAACTGTGAAAGAGATTGGATCCCAATATGGGAGTTGAAGGAGTTCGGTCAAATGGACTCCAAACTGATCGAAGATGCACTGCCTCTCCTCAGGCATAGCAGCATCTCAGTATGAGCAGGCATGTTTACAATGAGTCTCGACATTGCAAGGAGGCCACTGGCTCCAATCCAAATTGTCGATATCATAGAGAGGGAGTAAGCAGTAGGAACAAAAGAATTTTGAAGTGATACCACTGAACCCTGCAACCTGTTTTGCAGCTGGAAGGTCGCACACGATTGGTATGAGGGAGATTCAGATAGCGCAACCAGCCGGATACTTTGCTGTGCGCGAGAAGATAATGCCAGGGTCCCAAAACGGTAGGAGATTGTCCATGAGGAGTTTCAGAAAATGATTGATCTGATTGGTGGAAGGTTTTGTTGGGCCTGGAATGATGCCAATGAGAAACATGTTCTTGGGCAGGTAACACAGGTCTGGTGGAAGATTCAAGCATACCATATACATCCCTGTTACTGTCACATTCTGTTTGGTGACTTTGTTCTGAAACAGATTGAAGCTGTCAACTCCTAAACTAAACACATAGTGCCTCTCCCGAATTGATGGACTAAGGAAGGGTTTACCATCTGGCCCAGGAAACTGACAAAACGTAGACGCATGCCAAATGTCCTCCATGTCCTCCCCTTCGTGATGGTGAGCAGCGGAGTCTATGAGGTCTTCGACACTAGGACGTGAAAGGAAACAACCCATCCACTGTTTCTGGTCTTAGTGCAGATATGTACGGATTGGATGTTGGACTTGATTTCCACAGATGATACACATTTTCCAGAGCTTTGTGTGGCATGGCTGGCTCATAGGAGTTGGTTGATGCATACAAAAGAGGGGGAGAGGGGACATATCATATAAAGCAAAGCATGCTGGACAACAGATGTAGGATTGAGTGCGAGGCTCTAGCTCGAATGATCCTATCACAGTGTGCAGGTCCCTTGGAATATTCTGCGATAGCGGTGTATCTGTTAAGATGGGAGTGAAGTGGGCTGCTTCTAGAGGCTACTGAGAGACCAGAAGAGATCAGAGGTACCTAGAGTCCAGAGTAAGTTGCCAAAGAGGCAGGGAGCACTGGACTCTGGGATATGGGCGACATATGGTAAACAAATGTAAACAGACAAGCCACAATCAAAGAGTAAGTAATAACTCAACCTAGGGACGTCCTAGGGAAGTCAGGAAGTCATGTAAATGGTAAGTAAAGTGTCAGGAATAATACTATGAGTATGAAGGCACAATAAGACACATAAAAGACATAGAAATGTGTACTGTAGAGGTGAATGATCATATAACTAACAGTATCTGTTGAACATGGATCTGAAAGGCAAACTATGCTCTGCAGGCAAACAAGTAGCAGTGACGAAGCCTGGCGAGGTAGTCCACATACGAGGTGCATAAGGAGAATTGTCAAATATACCAACAAGAGCATGGGATGCCAGGAAGCGTGAGGGGCATTAAAATATGGATCTAGCCAAAATGTACCGTTACATTAGCACTAAGTAGATGATAGACTGCGTAAACAACTGACCTGTGTTAATAAACATATCAGAGTCTTCGTCGTTGTCACCTTTCTGCTGTCTTTCCCACTCCTTCTCCTTGAGATCATTGGCACGATTGAGTTCCCTCACGATGCGCTGAATAAGGGCATCTTTTTCCTTCATGATTTCCCCAACATTGTGAGTTTCTATTTCAAGCGCCTCCTTCATTGACATGGTGAGATTGTTCTGGAGTGTGAGCAGAGATTGATTCATAGGGTGACGGGGCTCTAGCGCTTGCGGACCAGAGTTGACAGCAAGAAGATTATCATGGTCAAGACGCACATATGGCCCATCGATCGTAGGATGCCCAGCAAATTTCAGGAGACCTTTGAATGAAAAACTGCAAACAAAGTGATTGATTCTGGAATGCAAATGATGCAGGTTGGTAACAGATGGGTGTTGTGACTGATCATGAACGATGGGTCTAGTATTAGCTACCATGGCATGGTTTCCAGTGAGGTTCAGCTCCACAGGCAAAGCAAACCCCCGGGGTGAATTCGGCACAGAAATTTTGCCAACTGGCTGTCCGTTCTCATCCAGGTTGGCACGGTCCAGTTCACGACGAAGAGCTTCTTCTCATTTGTGCCTGTAATACATTGTCGCATTCAGCCAACATCCCGGCTTCACACTGTGAGACTCGGCGAAATCAGACTCTGTTTCCAGCTCCTCGTGAACACATTGGCAACACTGACAGAAGTGAAGCAATGACGTATCATAGGGCGAGGGTCGGGTATTTATCGCTGCCCTTCCCTCAGAAAGGAACAGTTTTGTCATATCTAAGCACAAAAATATGAGAAGGCGGAGAAGAATGTGTAGCACAATACGAACCCACCCTCAGTTATTGGGCAATCAATCACATTAATATCCATCAATGCCACTCTTCCAAGTTCACGATAGAGGCGGGCTTAATTAGCAAATAAGTTCAAGGGCAATCAATCATAATATCTGCGATGCTTACCACTCATTCTGTGCTTTCTCGGATCTTTGACAATAGTCGTTTTAACACTGTTGATCGATCTTGATGTGCCAAACAGATTTAGGCGGTTTGACTTTCAACAGAAAGGCTGCTAATTCTATTGATACAGCCTGCAGGTGACATCTGGTACAGCCATACGCCTGGGATACTTGCAATGCTTAGGCCTACCTATGGAACTGTTGGTCACTCTAGTTCTTTGGATCCAAAAATAAGTGCGCTGCAGATCAGTGCTCAGTAAACATTAATCAAGATTGCTCACAGTCACTGAAATCCTCACCAAAGGCAGTCGCTGTAAACAATGCGAAAACTCCACCAGCACCGAAATGGCCAGGCTGGGGTAGATGCAGATTGCTGAAGCAGAGATCATCTGATACTGTATAATCCATCAGTGCGTCAAGATAAAGTCTGCTGATGGAACATAACCTATTAGTCCTGAGGAACCAGTAGCCACGGAAGCAATCTCAGGCTTCTTGTGAGGTGGTTATTCATCACCTGATCATTCATCATTGGCTTCACTATCATTAAGATAATGCTTAGCTGGGATACTGGTGCTATGCTTCAGCATTTTGACGCTTTCTGTTTTCGCCTGAAACATGTCATATGCTGAGAGTTGCCAGTGATGAACAGAAAATAAACTTCTACTAAAGCTCCTTCCAAAGCTCTGTTAATAACCAAAGGTGCGATAGGCTTTTGATCTTCGAAAACAGGGAGAGGAACAGCACGATCATCGAGTGTATTTGATGTGATAAATTTGTTTTCATAATTAATAGGAATAGATTAATTGTTTGTGGTTTCATCCATTAATTGAGTATTGGGTAGTTGTTGACCATGAGGTGAGTTGACTTCTACACCAAAATATAATCGCCATTTTATGTAAGTAAGATGAGGTCACTCACCCTTGGTTCAAAGACGTTAAATCAATACATGCACCTGATATATACACGGTTTCGCTCGAATCAGACTTCTTGAGCAACAAACAGACAAAGCAATCCCACCATTATTCCCACCCTTGTGATCACGACATTTTCACATATTATGCCAGAGTCAAGGGGATCCTGATAGAGATATTTTTGGGGTGAACAAAGAACATGAGGTTTGATCCCCATCCGAGGATTAAGCAATTACGATTGATCGGATATCTAGGATGTGCAATGCGTGAATGGCCAACAAAGACTGACAAAGTGACTAACAATATAATAGGATGGAGCTTGATTGTGACGATGGATACACCAGGCTGGTGTTCTAGAGGAGGAAAGCTGATGCATGTTTGTGTTGTGCTGTCTAATTACTCTAACCTTCGGTACTCTAGGACCCCGAACACCTGAGACCCCTGACCCTCGCTTGCTATCACCCTAGTACTACAACAATCGGATAGGACTCAGCATATCAAGGTTGGGTTGGGGTTAAAACTAATAGTCACTGTTCGAGAGAAGAGTCCAGGACCCCGTCTAGAGGCAAAGTCTTTCTTTATCTATATGATTAGTCAGGTTCAGACTTTACCCAAACATCTGGACTCCGAACCTCAGATCTGCAATGCATCTTCCAACAGCCACATGCAACAGCCACACAACATCTGCTGCCCATGGTCCCCAAAGTGGCTAGGAAGGAGCCTGGTGGATTCCTCAATGATGTCCTAGCACTTGTTTCACAATCAATTATCACAGAGCAGACAAGAAGAGACCTCAAAACGAACCTTCCAATAGCAACTTCCTAGTAACCGCGACGAACTGTATTCCAATAGCATCCAGAGATGAAGAAGAAGCATGATGCCAGTGTTCATAAAGTTCCTATTCGCAAAATCCTTGGATAGTCGAGTATTTTATGTCGACAGAGGTATGTATCATGCCTCTATCGAGATACACATAGGACTCTCCTACTGCTAGTCTGTTACTGCTAAAGTGATAAACATTTGTCATAGTTTACTTGTCAGCAGGAAATACATGTACAGCACCCCGATGATGGCATCCCAGCATAGTGACACCGTTGATCTTGTATAGTATAGGAGCCTCAAAATCCTGTCAGGTAGTATGCCTTACGGACATAGGCCAAAACTCGTATGATATCCGCAACTGTGAGTTAGAGTAATCGGCTTGTATGTCTGACTCCCCTTATCCGCCCACTCCAGAAGTTTAATCGACTACATGGCGATTTGTTCACAGGTGTGCAATCGAGTCTTGTCACTCTTGATATTGAGCCTTATAATCTTCCAAATTCTGTCAGGCTGGCCAATGAGGAAGTCTGCTGGAGGGATCTGCGATATACCTTGCAATGCTCAAGCTCAATGGGAAGCACTCCTGGCTGGACCAATATTTTATGCTGCCGACTTTGAGACAGCTAAGATATTTATCGTCTCTGAGGGAGCAGACCCACTGACATGCATGCCAGCCCGAGATCAAGGATGTCCATACCGTGAAAATTGAGTTCAAGCTGCGAACGCTCAATGATTCTTAGTCAGCACTTTGGCAGATGGACAAGGCAAGTACAGCACTGGGACACAGGATTGAATGCTGATATTGAAAGCAGAGGCTCAGGCTAAGATGACTGGGGCATCCGTGTAGTTCATTACTTGTGTTTCATCTTACGATGTCAGATGTAGGCATGGATAAAGAGGCTGCATCCACCTATCATTCAACTGCTTTTTTGCCAGTGTTCTAGTATCATTGTGTCTGTCTATTTGGCCTCTGTAACTTACTTATGTGTTGCCCTACTTGGTCTTGAACCCACTAATGGAAAGTGTGAGTGAGCGATACAAATCAATGGGCTCAGGGACTGGGCAATGGATGCGCCCAGAACGGTATTGGATCTGTGCGGTTCCATTGGACTTCGAGTAGATAGAGGTTCATTCATAGTGGCATTGACATTGCGTTGAGCGCAGGCTGCCAGAAGATACGAATAAACTTCTGTGAGACTTTGAAAAAATTGAGGAATATTGCAAGCTGATGATTCATGGTTCTCTGCCACGGCAATAGATCACTGCCAGGCAATCTACCAGGATGATCAGCCATTGGGTCCACAGGAGCCTTTCAGGGCATCAAGTTTGCCTTTACAAGCGCAATTTGGAGGATGGCACTGATATTGATCGATGATCTGCAGTTGATGTAACAAGATTTCCTCCATGATATAATGAACTACTCCTTGCTGATTGAAGCCAATCGTACAGCCATGTAGCATGGGCTGCAAGGAAACTCGAGGCTGTCCCTGGATACGACAGTCCTAAACGAACAGCAATTGCAGGACAAACACTAATTCCTACATTCAAAAATATTACAACTCCCGCAAAGCATGACACTTCGTCAAGGATGTGCACGACTCCTAAATTCCATAGCAATCTTTCTTGCTGCCTGCCAAAATCCTCACATCCCAAGTTCCAAGCCATGTTAAACTCACCTAGTAGTATAAAAGGCCATGATTGAAGCGAGTGATGAGAGCATGGTCTGGACCCAGTGCCAGGTAAAAATGGATGACGAGGTTAAAGCCTCAAAGGCTCAATTGGTGAAGCAGTGTGAGAATTCTAAAGTTTCCACGATTTTTCTTTCCATGGCATGGGCCTGTTGTGAGCTGTAAACGAGGGCAGGAGAAGGATGCAGCAGACTGAGGACGGAGCTGCACTACTACGGTGAAGGTACAACAATTCAGATGGTGAGTCTGAACAATGTTGGGTCTTGCAGAACCTAGCTGCTATTCGACCCTAAAGGGTTTCTGGACCAGGCTCAAGGCTCAGAGGAGAGGAAATGTCATAAAAACTGCTCAAGACTTAGACTCATACTGGTAACTGGTGAAAAGGTAACTTGCTTATGTAAGCTACAAAAGTGCCAACATAAGGTAAGGTAAAAACAGTCTCTACAAGCCCAGCCAGAAATGAATCCCTACAACGGTCCCAAACATCCAAGTCCAACCCAAACAAATGTTATGGCAAGAAATATCAACATGACATATATACCAATACTCTGCCACGATTGTGATGAGCCCTTTATCACGTCAGCATGATGGCGCTCTAGGATATGACAATGATGCCAGCAACTTACTGTGATCTTTTGTGAGGCTGTCACATTCAAGCCACTGATGTAAGGACCTGTACAGATATTCAGAAAAAAGTGTCTCTCACTCACACTTGTCCTCCAGATCTGAATATAATTGTCTGAATCAGCCTCGGACGAGGCTGTTGCGATGAATTTTGCCTTGTTTTCACAATATGCCTTCTCTGAAGGATCAGCACATATTCAGACTAAATGTGACTACAAACGAACCAATGCCTGAATCATGTCGTGTTCTAGGGGGTGCATCAAAATCAGTTGGTGTACTATCAATCTCAAGGTTCATACCACTATGTCTTAGTACCTGAAGGATGGTATTCATGTTTCCTGAATATAACAAGGCATATCCACAGGAGCTTCCGCACAATATTGATTTATCACCTTCAATGAATAGTGATGGTAGCGGGACATTGTGAATGATTGGGGTTGGGAGGTTGGCCAAGTGCTTGCCATTGCTGATATTGTAACAATCGAAGCCATCAGAAAAATTTGACACAATGACGGTTTTTCCATCGGCTGAGAAACAGGCCCCTCCACTGATTGGCCATCTATATTACCTAATTATTGCAATCCTGAAATAACACACTTACACATGTGTGCTTTTTGGCCATATGGTCCATTCTGGTTGAAGCGACTTTATCTGCCAGGAGCTTGAATAATGATCAATTGAGTTCCTTCCACCAGTGTAAAATGACATCACTCACACAATACCATGTTGAAAATATACTGCAATGAGAGAACATCCATTGTCACTGAATTTCAGAGCACGGGGTAAGGGTAGTAGGAGCCTGTTATCATCCATGCTTGCCATAGGTGGTGGCGGAATGTTTGAACCAAATGTCCAAGGGTCTGCTCAAATCTTAGCCTTTGTAATTTCCTACAGAATGGTTTCGATTCACCTTCAGGATGATTAAATAGGACAATATCAGTACCAACTCCTACAGCAAGACACTCATTGCAGGCGTCATAGGCCAATGTATCTACTGGAGCATTAACCCCAGTGCGAAGAGAAAAACCTTGAGCCTGAGGCAAGATAGACATCAGATACAAACCCAATGGTATCATTATTAGTACACTCACTTCTGCATGAAGGTTCATAACAGTGACAATGCCTCTTGCATCATCAATAAGAATAACATCAGGTTTGTTTGGATGCCATAGAAGTGATGTTACAGCAGTAGCAACCCTCAGCCTACACAATTCCTTTCCTAGTGGAAAATCAAAGAGCCGGATATATCCATCATCATCACCACTAGCAAGTACACAGCCATCCTGCGAAAAGCATAGAGCATTGATAGCAAAGCGAGAGTGAGGAAGATCATACAGGAAGTCGTACATTTGTCTAACAAAGGAGAGAATGACTACAACTTTCACTGTGCTTGTGAGCTTTGCAAATGCTAACTTGAATGTTCTCAGGTAATCACTGCATGCATTGATGTGCCAAAGAATCGTGATGTGTATAACTCATGGTGTACGATGAGCATATGAACTCTACCATGAAAGCACTAATGAAACCAAGGGCGACATCGTAATTGCGATCTCCATCAGGTCTCCCTTCACAAAAGTGATCATGCAGGTGATCTGTGTTATGCACTCAAATAGGTCTGTTATGCGGAGTCCTAAGAGGGGCGTCGTCCGCTAACGTTTGTGATGTAACCGGAAGGATCCAGTATAGCGAGTGAGACTGGCGACATTGAGTTAGCAGATATCACAGACACATGTGTCATGTGACTTCTAAGATGACGGTCTTTGAAGTCACTAGGCTCAAAGTGCGGACTATCTTGTCTGACGATGAGACTATCAATCGAGATAGACTTAGGCGTGAAGAGCACCTAAGAAAAGATACTAGAGACTGAAGCTGAGGGAGCTTCAGAGAGAAGTATGTTCCAGGGAAGATTGAGTAGATTCAAGTTAGGGAATCTAGTACAGGATGACCAACTACTTATACTAAGTAGAAAGGGTTGAGGGCTGGGTTACTGTACTGTAGGTATGGGCAAAGGGGAAACAAATAGGGTATAGGTATGCTGGCAACACAGCCTGATTAGTGATGGTAGGTATGTGGAATGAGACTGACAAACATTGGAATGACCCAACAGTAAAGATACAATGCACAGCATGCACAAGTCAGAAAGAATAGAAAAGGAAAGCCACATTGGTGGCATGAGTCAGGACGAGTCATAGTGCCAAGGCACGTGCGCACATTGGTGCATTATCAGAGATAAGGTCGTAAAGGGGGTGGAGACACGGGACAAGGATGGTCCTGAGGATCCGGTCAATGGATATTCGGTAGAGGAGCATGAGCCGGTAGATGGCGAGAGTGAGGATGAAGGGAAAATGATAGGGGGGCCACATGACTGATGTTACTTGTAACAATCTGTAAGAGCATCTCATAAGAATCACGGATAGAACATAAGGATACAAGTAACTCCGGAATGTCCTTGGCCTCCAACAAAAATGCCTGAGCGGGATGGAAAGTCATAAACAAAGCCCATAATGGACGCCTAGTGCCATGCAGCAGCGCATACATCATCGATCCCGCTAAATGCACCGTCGCCTGAAACAGATGTTCCACGCTAACTTCAAGGTGATTTGCCAATTGTGCAACGAACAACAAATGAACTCGAGCTGTGACAGACCATCCCTGGTGAGCCCACAATCCCGTCCATTTATTGACAACTCTAAAAGCAATACAATATCAGCCAACCAACAAAAGATGAAGCATCTGCCGTGTGATAGACGACAGCCCTCCATCATAAGGCATACCATTAAAACATTGCAATACCCTGTAACTGTTTGACATCGCCAGAAAACAAAGACTGAGTTCCATCTTGGTGATTGATGTCCATCAATAACAGCACAACATAGCATCAGCCCACGTATGAATATTCAACACCACATTATGACCGATGTCAGAACTGTGATAAATATCAGATATAATGAACCATATTGCACTGCTGTCTACACAAACATCAGAGACGAAATAAATCAAATAATCCTCATACCTTCTTGGCTGAAGACCACTTGCCAATGGTGTCCGTTAGCCTGCACAGCCCTGCTTAAAGACACTTGGTTTGATTGTGTTGCTGAACAGCATGGAGGGTATCTCACAGGACCCGTCACCCACTACAATGAAATGAAACAGATTAGCCATTGTACAGTCCCAATAGAAATCATAGAGCACCTGTCACCTTACAATCAATAAAAAATGGTATAGTTGAAGAGCACAAATATTATGAAAGAACAAACTGAGGAAGGAAAACACGGTCGTTCGTGGGAAGGAAATTCCCAACTCCCTAGTTGGGATGTGCAATTCTCTACGGACCTGTGGGAGTTTCTCATGGTGTTGCACATGCAATGCACCCAAGGCAGCGTGAATCACCCAGGTGACTACTGAATCACATACACCTTGCTCGATATATTCTAGCTACAGATCCTCAGGTGGATCACAGGAGACAATACAAAGTGTGAGTGACATATTGCAGGCAGAACACCACATGGGAAAGTGAAGGATGGAAATGGATGGTATCAGCGGTGCCACGTTAATACATCCCTGGCATATAAATGATGAATTTGCCTTCATTTTTACATAAACGAGCTGCAGGCCCAGTAAATAATCCAAATTTTACCAAGTAGATGTGGCACCCATCAGGACGTGTGAAAATTCAATGAAGTAGCATTGGCACAGTCCAGATTCCAAACCTTCCATGCCTTAATATTAAGCTAGGTCACAGTTGGACAAAAGTGCCATTGTTTTAGCCCTCCCTGTGTTGAATCATAAAGGTCTCTTTGTCTCTTTGTAGTTGCGTTCACGCTGATAGTAGGCTCACTCGTTGTCGAGCCTCTCACCTTCATTGTTCCTTAGTCCGACACATGGCCTAGGTAGTAACTGCTGACTATAAAATAGCAATCTCAGGCAATATTGACAACAATACTTCCTCTGGTTGATAGCCTCTCAGCTCAGCTAGACATGAAACACCACACTAGTACAAATTCTCGCCGTCTTCTTTGCGCAATCAACATGCCATACCAGCAGGTACTTCGGAAAGAGCGCGATATCAGTTTTTATCTACAATATGTAGAGTTGTGCTAACTCTCCAACAGCCTGTGGCAGTTCACTGTCAATCTTTCCCAAAGCCTGGGGAACTGTATGTATATCTGAGTTCTGCTGTATCTAGGCGGGGATTAGACGTAAGCAATTCAAATATTTTGGCAGGAAAGCTTATGTACTTATATCCTTAGCCATTCCCTATTCACCACCAGTCTTTTGAGGAAATATTACCCAGCCTCACGCAGTGTCTCCAAAAGCAGGCGCTGTCTCATCACAAACGACATGGAAATTCTGCACCACTTTCTGTTCGCTCCACTGAACAATCTATGCTACAAAGTCGCCCTGCTTCAATGAACCCAGATTCCTCTCAGCATCCATCCCCTCAATTTTGTGGTCCAAATAACACCCCAATACAATCCCAAACTCTGGCTTCCCCGGGTTTCCATGTCTGCAACCTATCATTGACAATGACATCCTGCTCTCTGTCCCCTCGAGTGATTACTGATAATCTTGCCTCTGGAGCCCAGGAATCACCAAAATCACGCCTTCCAGTTGTACCCATTGAACATCAACTCATTCCTGATGCAGGGTTGTCCACCTCAACTGACAATTCAACTTTCAATCACCCTCAGAGCACTGCCTCTCAGTACAGTGCCTGTCGCATTGAGCATAAAATTTGTGGACTTGATCAAGTCATGCATTGGTATGATTCCCGCAGCTGTGAACCTCTGCTTGCTCCCCCGCCTTGTGAGTCGCTTGAGTGCGGGGACCTCTACATCCATCAGTCACTTTCTACACCGACTACACATCAGATGTGGATATGGAGTGCTCAGCAGGCCTGGGAGGATGCTCAAGAAAACCAAGTTCATCCTCTTCTTCCAATGCATCGCCTCTGGTTCAGTGCAACTGGAGAACCTCGCTGGGTTACTCAAAAGACAATAAGCATGTACAAGGGACACCTGAAGGTTTCAGGGAAATTAAAGTTGAATCAGTCAGGGCAAAGTCTGAAACTATTTGTTCCTGTGTTAGTGTCGAAGACCCTACGTGCGATCAATGTGTAGGGCTTAGAGATCTGCGTCATTTATTCCTACCCTCTCGGCCATCTGTGGTACATCAAGTGTGAACAACACATCCGGGGCGCAATACTGCACCTCCGAGTCCCACTTCTTCGCCTCTTTACAACCTAGTACTTCATCCATTGGCTCATGTTGCAGTTGCTGTATTTTCAATTATAATTTTTATGGTCCGGTGTTCTTTGAATTTCCTGCTCTCGCCATCTCCATCAAGATAAATGGACTGCAGTTTGCAAATATCATGGCATGTACCAAATAAACAAAAGAACAGATTCTATAGTTACTGGGAAACAGGGCAATGGCCCTTCATGCAGACCTGTCCCTTCGAATTTCTCAATCATTATCTTTCATTTGTTCTCTCCACAACTGTTTCTCACTACTGCATGCAGGTCGCCTTGCTACTCCACAATAATATCCAGTGTCATCAAAAGAAAGAACTGAGGGAAAATCCAGATCGTTAGCAACATCACCAGTATAGTCATCACGATGCTTCAGAAGTTAACATTACAGACATGTACACGGACCGGCAACCAAGTGGAGCTTTGACAGATATTAATTTTCCCACTACACTTTTCTGGGGTACAGGAACAGGTTGCATGATTTGGATGGAGATTAGGAGATGAAGATCAACAATTTTACAATGTGCAAAAAGGTACCTTCAGGAATGAGGATTATACAATTTATGGAGTTGGCTCTGGCGGTTCATTTCATTGCAAGAAGGAGGCATTGGATGGATCTTGAATGCTCTGGACGATGCAGGAATTTGAAGATCACAAAGGACTGAGGAATCAGAACCTTGATGGACAAAGACTGCATAAATAATACAAATTAAACCCATCAAGTCCCAGCCTCTTACTACCAAGTCACATCGTGGCTGCCATGAGGCAGAATCACAGATGTTGATTTCATGCTCCGATTTCTGATTCCTATCAAGAGTATGAGTTTGCAATACAATCAAATCTACAGAAATGCAATGTTACCACATTCCCCATGCATCGACAATATCCAGTCACATCTAATACAACGGCTAGAAGGTGGATCAATATTCAATGATGGCAAGCATTGTCACAAAGGGCGATAAGTCGTTAGCAAAGAAACCAAAAAAAAATACCCACATGGAATCGCGAGTTGAGGCGGCATAAGTTACGCCGTGTAGGGTGTTGGAGTAGGGGGTTCTAGGGCAGGAGCTACACACCAGGGGCCTGTCGGCCCTTTCCACAGCTTAGTCAGCACATAGACTAGTTGCTAGCATGTTGTCGTGTAGCTTCACCTCATTCCAGCTTGGTCGCTCTGTCTCTGGGCTGCGGGCCCCTTGGCCTGCTCCAGTGTCATGAGGAAATGCACATGCGTACTATTGGTGCCAGGGGTAGATGCAAGGGCATTGGGGTTGTGAGAAGGTACAATGATTTGTTGATGTGTCTGTAGCGATTCTGACCCGGCGATCGCCATCACTGTTTTGCCTTGATGACGTTGCGGACAATCCTGTATAAATATTACTATTAAAAAATGTATGAATCAAGATAAACTCACCCCGCAGTGCCAGTGACAATGAGGGAATCAGATTTCACAAGAAGTATGTAGAACAATGCAACATGTTGATGGCAATTCACAGTATGCAGTATATCCAGAGATTCCCAAATAGACCAAGAGTGGTAGTAATTGGCACATTTCTGGCACCCTGTATCAGGTCAGCAGTGCAAATGAAAAATAGATTGCGTTCAACCTCAGAGATAGATCATACATTGAGCATATCGTCCGAGTCACCACCCACCAGTCATATAGAACACCAGGTCTTCCACCTTTAATCCAGGACTATCATTATTGTCGTTGATTGCAAGGATGGAATGATAAACCACCACGTCTCCCTCACACACAGTGACGCAGAGGCATGTGCAGTGGTTCCTCTGTCAAGACAAATGTCACACACATCAGAAAAGTGAAGAACAACAAACTCTGCAGGAGAAATTTTTGACACACCAAACTTGGGTACAGTGGGTTTGAAGCGACATGGTGACAGGAAGATGGGCATTCCCTCTGTATTGCCAGGACAGAATCAAGCTGGCATTCCTCACTGGGGCCCATGTTCATGGACATACATCTCTACATAATCATGAGGGCGCCAGGAGTGGACTCGATAGTCCATTATGCATTTATGATTGGTAACAGAACGAGGGGATACAATACTTGTGCAGGAAAG
Organism: Suillus plorans; assembly: GCF_016647745.1. Lineage (NCBI taxonomy): Eukaryota > Fungi > Basidiomycota > Agaricomycetes > Boletales > Suillaceae > Suillus > Suillus plorans. The sequence continues at coordinate 84,362 of NW_024537472.1, read as the reverse complement.
ACATGTACAACGATAAGGATTTGGAATCAATTAACCTACTACTACGACACGTTAAAGTTATGTAATCATAGTAGTGTGCGTCCAAGGAAATCCAACCAACAAAGAAATAGTCATACATTTCTTACTACTCAAAGAACATACCCCACTGTGCAGCTGGATCTGCAGGTACTCTTCGCTCGGTACGCTCTATGTCAGCACGATGTGCTCCAGTAATATTGTCGACCACTTCATGGAGCAAAGGAATTTCGACTGGAGGTTTCCTGACATAAGCTGGACAGGTGGGACAGATATAAAAGCGACCAGGGATGATAGTGCCTGGGCCATTGCACAGCTCCTTGACCTCGGCAGTGGTGAACGGTGCTAGATGGTTGTGGAAATGCTCGGGAAGTCTTTCATTGGTGCAGTCTGATAAACGCGCCCTAATGTGATTATGAAATGATTTGACTAGGCAATGATAACAGAATGTATGGTGACATTCCAGGCTGTCAGATGAAAGTCACGCATCAGTAGCATTCAAGAATCAGGCTCAAAGGTGACTTATGTGAAAGGCCATTTGATAACCACCCAGCAAATCGAACATTGTAACACGACATCTGTAGTTCGCAAGAACTGCGCAGTAAGAGTTAGTCTTTGAATTGGCCAGCTGGTGAAGGTTGCATACACTTTGGTGTGCAGCAGTGACATTGTCTCGTTCCATGGAAGCCTTTTTGATCTCTCACTTGGCTTTAGCAACCTCCTGGCAGTGCAGTGATTATAAATGAAAAGAATGATCATTAACAATGCTTGACGTTGGCACTGAGAAGGGTCCCTATTTTAGACACACCTGAAATGAGACAACATCAGTAACTGACAAGGGACTTCACACACAAACTTACCTCATGCGTGATCTTGACCTCGACCCGCAATGATTCGTTGTCATTGTCAGTACAAGAAAATGGCCTGGAGCTGAGTAAGAAAGATTTCAACTTCAAGGGTGACAAACGGAGGTTATAATGTTTGCTAAGGTGCCTCTCACGGTCCAATGCGCTGCGAGAGGGAGCCATTGGAGAGAGTGAAGTACACGGACTGGGCGTGGATCGAGCCTTAAATTCATGGGAAGCTGAGGGTAACAAAGGGCTGATTAACTAGATTGCATAAATCATCTTAATTAAGAACTGACATGAGGCAACCTGCAGAATCGCCGCATTAGACCTTCCTTTCAGCTTCAGCTTCAGGTCCTGATTCCATTTTCGATTTTGGGCCCCAGACACTAGTTGAAAGTATGGAGAGTGGAGATGCGAGAGTAAAGACAGCGTAAAAGACTCATTTGCTGAGCAAGGCAAGAGGTATGACGTGAGGATGACTGACCTCGACAGGATAGCGTGCCCACAAATCATAGAGCATGGATGGCCACGATATCGATATGAGATCTACAAATGAGAACTTGAAGTGCTGAATGGTTCAACATATTGAGATCAAGTGGTCATCCCACGACAAGTAGTCTAGCAACAATTCTCGTTCCTAAAGGTATGAAAACAATGTCAGGGTTACCAATATCAAGGACAAAAAACCAGAACCATTCTGTAGGCTATATTCCATAAGTAACACATTGGCGGGACGAAATGCAGTGTTTCATCCAGTCGAGGATCCCTTAGTAGGTTTTTTTTGATCATCCAACTTCCTGTGATGAACAACAAGTTTATCACAGAGATAGCATACTTAGATGAGAAACCGGAGTTCTCAGATTGTTTTTAAGTAAGAACAATTATGCATTCTGGATGTGCACATCGATAACAGAAGGATTGAGCCGTGAGGAAGTATGATTGTCAAAATGTGTAAGTTTTAGATGGGAGGTCGGTGACGCCAACATTAAAGCTGTTGCGGATACCATATACTATGTGCTGCCAATGGACATATTCATATATATAAAAAGCCTACAGCAATCTAGCCCATTAGCTTTGTCCATAGGAGGCTTGCTTAGAGGCAATAGATGGGAAGTTGAAGAAAAGAAGCAGAAAGACTTGAGTAATTTGTATTAGGATCTGGTTTGATTTTGTTTGCTGAATGTCTGAAGACTGTGTTTCTTACATAATATTTTCATTATGATTGCAATTGTTTGTCTATGTTTCATAGTTGTTTACATTCATGATGTTAGTTTTCTCTTCTAGGGAAAAACTTACATAATGAGTTCACATGTGATTATTCAGAAATTGGCAAGATCAAGCTTAGTCAAATCTGATGACTCATGAACTCTCTTTCACTGCTCAATTTGTCATCTAGCACCACTATTTGCATATTGGTGATCAGATCGATCAGACTGAGTCAGTTCTATTTTTATTTTAATAGTATACATGTAATATTTGATTACAAATAAGTGGAGCAGAATATTCCAGATATTCATTTGGCACCTAGGTATCTTTCCTATGCCAAATGTATAAAAGGAGGGCCTCTTCTCCACTGAATGAACGAGATTTTCCACTTTATCTGTCTCTCACAGAGGAGAATTCCCACTTCACCTGTCTGTCACAGGAAGTGCAAGGGACCAGTATTTCCCTTAGTTAGTCTACACTAAGATTAGGTAATCTTAGTCTTGTATTTACTCACTATTGTTAGACTCCAGCTAGTCTATCACTTGTATCTAGTTATCTAGTCCTTAGGTGGTCTAGATCTGTTGTATTCTTGTTGTGATTATATTAGCAAGGATTTGTCTGGGAAAAGCTTAGTCAGCATTCCCATCTTTTGTTTGCAAGACCTTTCAGCCACAGCCTGAGGTCCAGCTTAGTCATAGGTTCTCACATCCTTCTAGCTTGAAGTATCTTTGTGTTCAGCCTACTCATTTAGGATAGTTTCTTGTATCACTGTCCATCACCTTCTTCATCATATTTCAGTGACTTCTCTTAGGATTTTACCTATATCAGTCATTGTATATTTCATCTCAACAGTCCATCGCTTCAACCAAATGACCGACTATATAGTCTTGCCTCCAATGAACAGCACATTATCAACTGAGAAGTAGAAAATCCGTTGACCATGTACTTGAGGAGTTGGCAGCTTTTGTCTTATCAAAGTGTAGTTGTGGTGTCACTGCATTTTACATGAAAATATATAAGACCCTCAAGTAGCAAGACAGCACGGTGAAGGTGAGGAATCTTGACTATAGGTGAAAACTATAAAAACCAATGGGGGCTCTACAGCAAGACCTGGATATGAGGATATGACTCGACCCAAAGGACAGCTACTGAGAGAAGTTCCTCGCTAATAAAATGGAGGAAAACTCTGTCAACTAGGCGGGCGCTTAGTAGGTGCGAGAAGATAATGTGCACGAAGGCACGCGAGAGGTGTGATGATAGTGCGTGTGTAGGCGGAGGCGCGCTTCAAGCGATAAGGAAAAGAGTCTTCAAGAAGATAGCAGAAGCGCAGATGATAATTGATAAAGGAGTATAATCTGATTTCAAGTACTGAGGTGGAATATACACTTTGCAGTATACTGAGATAAGGGGAAAAGTAAAAAAACCCATCCTAAAGAACCTTCCCTCTTTTTAAGAAGGGGAATTGCGCCCGAGAATTACGCTATGTGGCACGTCCGAGCGCGGTACCGAGCCGAGTAACTATATCAACTCTAAATATATTCTAAAGCCTAAGATAGGTGTTCTGCGTGTAAGCGCGGAAATTGGACCGATGATACATTAATTCAATGAGACTGATAAGAATAACGCACCAGTAAATCAGCGAGGACATAGGACGGATGGACGGACAGGAGCGCGAAGACCTAGGGTGAGGCACGTGAACGTGCGCGAGTGCACACAAGACTGATCCTATGGATAAGAGCTGGAACATATGGAAGTTATGTGGGTAAAGGGGCACATATTTGGCATTGAGACGCGCGAGTCTCTACAACGGCTATATCTAAGCCAGCCAAATTGTGCTTGTGGTTCGCATAAGCTAGTTCCCGCTGCTGCACATCATAGTGCATTGCAACTGACCAACCATGAGTGTGCCCAATATCAAGGACAACTAAGTGGTGGGACACTAGGGCTGACTCTCTGTCAGTGCCCCAATGGCGAGCCATCCTTTCCTCGGAAGCCTTTGCTGCAGCTATCCAATCCACAGTAGAAATTGAAAGTTTGTTTGAATGATCCAGACCTTTGGCTATGAGCCTATCAGAAGTGAATATGAACGACGAATCTTTGCCACACAGATAGGCTTTGGAACAAGCCACATGTGTTAAGGCTGTACAAGGTGTATAGTGGTATGCTTTAGAAGCCTCTTCTACTTTTGGAGAGACAGTGTAAGGGCAGACAGATGGTGGCACCCGAAATCGGTATGGTGCACGGTAAAAGTCAACAGATATTTGTAGCCCCAAAAAGGTGGGCTGCTATAAAGCAGTGCAGTATAACAAAGAAACAGCAAGAATGAATCTATCGAAAGCAATACAATGACAGACTTACAGAGGCTCAGGGTGCCAACTTTGTGCCCAGGGCAAAGGGCAGGTAAAGTTAATTTCTTAGAATCATCTATGGTGCTCGCAAGGCTTGCACAAATGCACTCTACCTCTGCTAGGTCAGCCACCAAGCCTTGCTGAGAAGGAACCACTCTGGCCAGAGCTGGATTGCTGTGAGCATTCCCTCACTCAAGATCGATGATTCTTGCCCTTAATGCAGCCAGCTCATCTGCAGGGGATACAGTGGGACGTGCTTGCACTTATCTTGAAATTCTTAAAGCTCTGTGGTTGGTCCAGCATTTTAGAGAAGAATTTGTCTTCATGGTAGTGTCTGGTGATCTTTTTGTGGATATTGATGGATGGGTCACCAAGTGCAATTACAGACATTAAAGAAGGTGGGGATTTGAAGAATATGTCTCTTGTGGCCGTTTCAGCTGGGTCTGAATTAGACTTGAACATGATATCCAGGGTTCTTTGATTGGAAGTCTGGGATGTGACATCACTGACATCACTGGTCTGGCCCATGACATGCTTCTGACTAGAGTTGTTTGAAGATGCCTGGTTCTTTGTCTGGGCTATGACATCTGTAGTTATGTGGCTTTGTGGGTGTCTGTTTGCTGGTGTGCCGCTTGAGTTCTTCCTTTTCTTTCTGTTCACTAACCCGCCCTCCAGTGACTCTACAGGTGGTTTACCTAGCTTTAGGGTTAATTTCCTTATTTTGGGTGTAGGTGCATTCTCAGAGTGGCTGGGTCTGTTTGGCTGATAGTGTCCTCCCATAGGCACACTACTTGGCACAGCAGATGCCTCCGGGATGACTGATGTTGGAAGGAAGACGTTGGAAGAAGAAATTGCCTTCTGCATTCAGACTGATTAACATTGATTTTGGGTATGCGCAACCTTGCCACTTCATATCACATGGACTCACTTCTTATCTCTTGATGCTTCTCTTGACATATTCAATCTCCATTCTTGCTTGTCCCCATAAGTATCATATCTCCTCATTGTTTGTGTACCTCAGTTGTTGATCACCAACACTGAGGTATGCGCTCTTGTTTTCTTGCGCTTAGTTTCATACTCACTCGAACTGTCTTAGTGTACGTTCTACAGGTACATGATAATACTTAGTTGTTGATCACCAATGCTGAGTGTACGTTCTACAGGTTATGAGCCCTGTGTCCTAAGTGACACAGAAACCGGAAACATACGGACTCCCTCTCATTGGAACAACTCAACCTTTCTCTTCATCTGCTTGAATTCACTCTGACGTGTCGCACCAATAATGGGAAAGTATGACCACATACCGGAGCTGACGGGAGCAGAGAATTACATTCCCTGGGAGACGCAGGTGCAGCTCGTCTTAACAAACGATGACCTCTGGTGTCATGTCACTGAAAACGCAGGCCCGGGCGACATTCTTGGAGCGGCTTCGGTCCTGCCTGTAGCGGCTACTCCAGCAACTCCTACTGATGTCGAGAAGGCAGCCATACGAGCCTGGCTCATCAATGATTCCAAGGCCAAGACCATCATCCTTTGCAAACTCGCACCGAGTATTCACCTCCTCATTCTTCGGAACACTTCAGTTACAGCGCGTGAAGCATGGAAGATTCTCCAAGACCACTTCCATCGTAACAACATTAGCTCCCAATTTGTCATTCGCAGGCGGATTCAGGTACTTCGCATGAAAGACGCACACAATGCAAGCAACTACGTTGGTCAACATATCAGCTGCCGTGATCGTCTCATTGGAATGGGGGCTACCTATTCTGATGAAGAAGCCGTGTTTAATCTTCTTTCTGGGCTGCCCACATCCTCTGCTTGGCAGCTGTTTTGCACTCAGCTTGAGCAACGCATGCACGACAGCTTCTCTGCCACTGTTATCAGTTCTGCACTCAGCAGTGGAAATCCCATTTCTGCTTCGTTCCAAACAAACAGTCTCACATTTGATAGCTGCATGGCACAAATCACCGCAGAGGCTGCACGCATGGTCAACACTCATCCCATCGGCACACCCGGTCCTGGATCCAAATACACTAACTCTGTGTCCACCTCTTCCACCTCCAATGTCAACTCCATTACCGGTTTGAGGAAACACAAGAACAACCCTCAAGGTATTTTTTGCCTAACGACCGGATGCGGACGAGGAGATCATGACAAGGAGCATTGTTTCCGGGAAGGTGGGGGAATGGCAGGACAGGCGCCCTGGCAGAAGAAGAAGAAGGAGACAGTGGCGGTTGCATCAGGCACACCTCCCACTCCCTCAGCAGCACCATCAGACTCACCACCTGCCATCACTGTGCTGGCTGCGCACACACACGATCTATCATGTGCAAGCATTGAACAGCTGCACAACAACATCCCTGATGTTTCGACTCACGCTAACATGTTATCCACCATCTTGGACTCAGGAACTACCAGCACCCTTGTCTGTGACCATGCTATGTTCTGGACGTACTCTACCCAGGATCCTGTCGTCGTCAAGACTGCAAACCATGGGTCACTTCACACGTCTGGCCGTGGTGATTGCGTCACATGGCTCAAAATTGGTGGTGCCCGGCATTGAGTGCGGTTCTCAAACTGCCTTCACGCACCTGGAGCGATGTTGAACCTTCTTTCAGTCAGGTGGATGCTATCTAAGGAATGGGAATGTAATTTTCAGGGTGAGCCTGCTCACTGGGAGCTTGTGTATAGACGAGAATCGCTCGGCACGATTCCCATGTCGGGACATCTCTTCTATGTCGACCTCGAGTTCATCCCCCCTCAGGAGTTGGTGCCTTTGGTCTCTGAACCATCAGAGGTATCCGCTTTTGCATGGGTTCCACTGACATATGATCTCTGGCACACCCGCATGGGTCACACTGGTGGAGAGTCTGTCTGTCGTCTTTCTCACACCGCTCACGGCTTTTCCTTAGATTCCACTGAGGCCATGTCTCGCTGTGAATCATGCATCATCGGCAAACACCCGCATCAGCCTCATCCTACATCTCATTCCCCTCCTGCCTCTCGCTTCCTCGAGCTAATTCATTCTGATGTTTGCAGACCCATCCCGGTCGTCACTCCTCACCATAAACATTATTTCATCATATTCCTTGATGACCACACCGGAGTTCTAGACCTTCAGCTCTTGGCTACCAAGGATCAAGCCTTGGACACGTGGAAGACTGTTCGTGCGAGGTGGGAAACACGTTCTGGTCTGCGTGTTGTTGCCTTCCGCTCAGATAATGGTGGGGAATTCCTTAGTGATGCATTTACTGCTAAACTGGAAGCTGCTGGGATCGAGCGTCAGCTCTCCACACGATGACAAATTCAACACTATCATCGCATCTGCAATGGAATTTTCGAAGAAGAAGAGTCGGCCTTGTGATGATATTGCTGATGATGTCACTGAAGATGAACTCCTTGATCTGGATGAGCGTGCTCAACTAGTTGATATATCAGACACCGAATCTGAGTCTAAGGGAGATGGTGACTCTGGCGCAGAGTAATAGGAGTCTTATACTGACCTGTACCTCCGACAAGTTGATGGTGAGTGTTTTTTTCATTATTTTTACCTGACGCTAATATTCAATTCATTTAAGCTTCTAACTTGCTAGTAGTAGGCTACCATTGCTACTACTACTCTTGCCAGTGGACTTGGAGCTGGTACAATGCCGCGCCCATCGAGTCACCATTGGCAGCGCTGCTGTACTAGCTACTATTAGTAGTACTACTATCCATTAGAGCCTCTTGCAAGTAGGCATGTCTTGACAGTCCTTATTATGTTTGTTTTCTCTTGTCTGCCACCCTTTTGTTCTTACTCGCACTTGAATCATGATGAATGTCTTTTGTACTGCTGCTATGGGCGCTTTCTCACTGCTTGAGTGACCGCTTAGCAAACTTTAAGCTCCTTAGTATTCAGGCTGTAAAACTTAAGAATTAAGTACATGAAATACACAGTTTTAAGTCATTATCCTTACTACTAGGTGTCTTGGTCTTTGACTTACTTTTGACTTTATATCTCTTGACAGCCTTAAAGCACAGACTTATTTAAATTTAGAGCCAAATTTTTAAACAAAATTGTCCTTAGCGCTACTGATCTGCTTGACTCGACTTAGCTTTATACCAAGCACTGTCATAGTCTAGCACTCACTGCCCGGAGTGTACTTTAGTTACTAATAAGACTGGAAATAAGAGCTGCAAAGTCTAATTCATCGGAAGACCCTACTTGTTTTAAGTCAGGGCCTACTTAGACAAATTTTGCTTAACTGTACTTAAAAATTTTGTCAAGTCATACAAAGTTCCTTTAAGTTGTGGTAAGTAATTTTATGATTTTCCTGATGCAGGCTGCGCGCGAGAAATGCAAAAGATACTACGAAAAGTACGTTGTGTTGTTATTACTGCTTCTCTCCCTGCATCTGAAGTATCTAGGCACCGAGATATTATTCTACTGAGATGTCGTCTCTCTCGCATGAACAACACTCCTTCCATCACAGCCAAGTCTAACACCAAGGACCTATCAGATGATGAGGTTGACTTCGAGGCAATGTACGTTCTATTCTCTCAATGATAATCAACTTCGTCATTAACAATATACCATAGTAAAACTTTGTCTGATTGTTTGGAGCTTATATGCAATGCAAAAAATAAAGTCTTGGCAATCGTTTCTTCTGGGATACCTGCAACATATGTCAAGGGCGTCCTCCGCAAATATGCTATGTCGTTGCGCACCAGTACCGCCGGGGACATTGAGATATCCGAAGACTGACTCAAGCTCATTGAGCCCTATTTGTTATGGGCACAGGATGGGCAAGATAAAATTTTCGACATGTGTGGTGTATGTGACGAATGGCATGCTGCTGATGAGGTTTCTAGATTCATCAGGCATCTGGTAGCTATGCTGGAGGATCTTTGCAGACTTGCTATTTCGGGTGACCTCGACGAAGCTTATTTACTTGGGGAAATGATATACCAGAAGGTGTTGGGACTGGAGGCTCCTGGAGTCTAACTACTTGTTCATTTTTAGAATACACATAATATTATCACTGCCATGATTTACCAGCAAGCACATAAGAAAATTAGGTTCAACATTTGCACTTGTATTGACTTCATGTGAGACAGAAACGTAATCTAACACAAAATGTCCAATGTAACATGTATTCAAGCAAACATGAACACAATATCTAGCCTACCGATCCATAATCAGTAAGTCAATTAGTGTCGGTTACGCATCTTCTTCGATGATGTGTTTGCCTGAGTAGTATCGAAACAACCCCATTTCTTGTTACCACTGGAAGCCATAGATTTCAACATGGCACGGATTGCTATGAGCTGGTCCAAAACCCACATGACATCGTCTAGAGCGTCTTCCCAGCGCAAGTCCTTGTATCCTTTGCCATCAGCACTGTCTGCCCACCATTTCAAGGTGGCCACAACTGAAAGCATGCCATTTGCGCCCAGTTTGTTGAGGGAGTCCCAACTGCCGTCATCTGTGCGAGGGAGAATTGCACGTGTCGAGAGTGTCGGTGCTTGACATTTTCTCCACTCCGGTTGAAGCGTGAGCCACCAGGACCACCATTGTGATATGAACGTATTGAGATCGGGTATAGTTGGTTTCCCTTTACATCCACGGGAAATCCACCAGTGGACTTCGACCGGATGATGTTCGCATCCCAAGGCAGCTTTCTCGTTCTCAAAGCTCGATGCATCCTCAAGGTGTACCAGCTTCTCAAACAACTGGATCAACCGAGGAGAAGTAGGGGTGGGGTTCATCAACTGCTGGAATGGATTTTTGAACCACGGCGGGCTGGGTGGGAGTGTAGGTAAGCCGAGCAATAGGTTGCCATCAGAAGAAGCTGTACATAATCCTGAGTGACTGATAATGCACAAGAGAAGCACCCATTACATACCATTTGCAGTGTGAGTTGAGCTAACTGTATGCTCGTCGAGAGTTGTGCTGAGAAGGGTGTCACGATCATCTGCAGCCCCTTCTGTGTTTTGTTTGGTAGAGTGTCTCATCCATGTCATGATTCTCAACAGACTCGTGAAGATCCAGTTCAGGAATCTTAGCCATCCCAGGGTCATCTCTGAGAGATGGATCAATCACATTGTCATCAAAAGGTGGGCGGGCGACGGTGTTGTGATCAGGCAGCTCGGTCACGGCGGGAGATGTGATCGCTAGAGAGATATCAGTTTAGTACGCTTGCATGACAAATTAAACAACACATTTACCAGGTGGAACAGGAGGGCGATCGACAGTTATCTCAGCATCGTTAATGGCAGAGTCAGGAGCATCATTCTCATCGAGCTCATCAATTTCTTCCGTGTCATCTGGCACTTCAGATACAGGACACAATGCTTCAGAGACATGATCCGGGACTTCAGATGTATGGCAGTTCCTCTTTGCATTGAGTTGCCTGCGAGCTCTTGCTTTGTGGCATGGATCAAAGTGTGTGACACCATAGTTTCCTTTGCGTGGTGAAAATGGTAACACTGGTCTGGAACCATGGTGTTCTTCTTCACTGTCAGTAAAGCTTGATGAAGTTGAAGATGAGGAAGACAGAGATGAGCTGGAGGATGAGGAAGATGATTCCAGTGACGACTCGTCCATCTCAGAAGGTTCAGAAGGCATGCACCGAGAAGCACGTCTCTGTTTGGTAACTTGCTGCCTTGGTTTCATTCGGTGGGATCTAGATTTGGTCGTTGTTGATTTATTCACTTGATAATTTTCCTGATCATCCTCGGCATCGGATTGATAGCCTTCCTGTGAAATAGTGAACAGGTTGTCCGAATCATCTGGGAGGCGACGGGAATTGCAATCCTCTTTAGCTGATGGTGTTTATCATAAAACTAGATTATAGAAAAGAAAAGAAAAAACATCCTATAGGCGTGTGATAGGTAATCTTGAAAAGACTTGATGACCATCTTGAATTTTGTCTTATCGCAGGTCTGCCAATTGCATGGTTTGGGATGCAGATTAACGCCCTCATGCATACTTCCAGTATGACGTTAGTTGTGTGTCGGAATGATATAAAAAAAAACATACCTGACGACAGTGATTTTACCTTGCTTCTGAGGTTCAGGTCCACTGACTAGAAGGGATACGTGCATGCTGAGAGTTTCGGACATGCCAGCAATAATCAGCCCAGCAAAAGCTGCCAGGTTATCCAGAGCCCTAACGTAGTCCTCAATACAGATACAAGCGAGGAGATTCAAACACTTACGCTTGCCTATCGACAGGAGATGTAGAAGGAGGAGCTTCAAGCTGGTCCTTCCATTCTTTGACTGCAGCTTTACCTTCGGCTTGTGCTTTATCCCTCCAATCATTCTGTTCTTCTTTGGACAGTTTCTTAAAGCATTTGCGAGTGATTTGATCACAGAAGGCCGCCATCTTCCGGCTAGGTAGCCCAGCCTTGTGCCACTTTTTGAGAAAATGTGACTTAATTTCAGTCTCGAAATGGTTTTTCAACCATCGTTGGTGCGCTTGCAAGGCCTTCGGCTTGTTTCTTCGGACACCTGAGAGTTGGCTGAGAAGTCGAGTCCATTCGTCGTTCTCCGGCTTGCCATGTCGCATGAATAACTTCTTCGAGGACTTGGCACGCTTGTGAAATGTTGAGACAGTCGAGTATAGAGAAGAATGAAAGTATCAACCAATTGTGATCAGTCCAGGTTCCTAGCAGACCAACCGAATATGACATATGTATTTGTAATATATGTAATGTAAATATATGTATATATATATACAATATATACAATATAATATTGTATATATTTCAGAAATATTGGGGCAGGTATTTCGACAAGCAATGGGATGTCTAGGAAGAGGGTTTCAGCCATGAGCGGTACTTGCCAGCGCATAGGTCAAAGTGCGCAATTGGTAGTTGCCATGAAAAGTGTCTATGCCAAAACCGGCAATTACCATATATACTAGGTCAAATACTACAACTACGGCTGCTGTCATATCCTGTATTCCGGACTTACATCCGACAATATTCCCACACCTCATCCGGACCTTCGGACGCCCTATCCATGTCTCCAGTCCTCTATCCATCCGGATCCCTGCACCTCTGCACATCCACATCCACATCCACATCCACATCCCTTTACCTCCATACCTCAGCTAGACTGCATCAGTCATCCTTTGTCCCATCACCCTAATGTCATATCCCATATATCCACATGTCTCATCCGGACGTCCGGTCCGATCTGATCTGATCTGATCTGATCCGATATACGATAAGCTTCCTAATTCAATTCCTGTGCATATAACGTTAACACAGCCTATTCCTCTATTTGGTATTCCTTGTCCTCGGTATCTCGGTTATACTTACTACCGGTATGCTTACTGATCCGTTAACCTATGCTTCATTTCCGACTCGCGCTTGATAACTTTGCTTATGCTTCATACATAGCCTCGGACACTTGCTTACTGATCTATCCATTATTTCCTTAGTATATAAACTCTTGTATATGTCCTGTAGTTCCTCAGTCTGAATATCATATTAGTCCTCGCACTAGATCTCACTCTAAGTCCTCACATCAGTTCTAGTCTATCGACTTAGTCAATATCCATCTCGGGCCTAGGGAGAAATTCCCTAGGCCAGAGCTCCGCTTATCCAATCCCCGCTCATCCGCTCATCCAATCCTCCAAAGTTTCTGGACGTTCGTCCAAAACTTTCCCGCGGTGCTCCGGACCTATTCTGCTTCAGACTTTGTCCTTGCAGCCTCTCCTCTGTTTGCTTCTACTTAGGACTTGTCCTAAGTAGCCATTACATGTATCCGTATCAGGACGAAACCTCATCGTAATTTCCGGAAGTTCCTCCGGAACTTTCCCGCACTCGTCTGGAAGTTACTTGCACTCGTCCGGAAAGTCCTTCCGAACTTTCCCGTGCTTTGGACGTCCTTGGACTTTCTTCGGACATCATTCTGAAATTAAGGGTACATACTCGGGTAAGGGGCGTAGCGCACGAGCTGAAGCCAAGCCCCTCGGAATCAGTCCTACCCTTTGTGCATGGTCTTAACAGCTGCTCCCACTACGTAATGTCGTTCTGAGCGTGTCTGCTTGCCCACTGCCTGTGGGCAGATCTTCCAGGAGCAATTGGCACCTGACCGCAATCGTTTGGCCCGTCAGGCACGCATTCAGGGGGTGAATGTTGTGCCTGCCCCTTCTGTGCCCTCCTCTGTCGTACCTGTCCCTTCCGTGTCCTCCTCCAACGCTGCTGACTTAGACCCCGATGTCATTGTTCCTGATGAGGATGAAGTCGGCTATCCTCGTCTGCTTGCTAATCTTATCGCCACTGAATTTGCTTGTGTCACCATTCGTAGCGACACACGTCGTAACCCACTCACTGCAGACTACAACATGAAGATTCCACCTTCAACTTTCGACGAGGCAATGCAATGTTCGGACTGCGACAACTGGCTCAATGCCATGTGCAAGGAAATTAATTGAATGTCAGAAATGGGTGTCTACGAGCTCACAGAGCTTCCAGAGGGATGCAGGGCGATAGGATGTAGATGGGTCTTAGAGTTCAAAGAGGACGGGAAAGGTGGGCCTATGCACAAAGCCTGTCTAGTGGCGCAAGGATTCTCGCAGATGCTGGGCATTGATTTTGGCAAGACGTTCGCACCAGTCGCAAGAGCATCCTCCATCCGACTCCTCTCCGCGCATGCAGCAGCTCACAACTGGGAGATCAATAGCTTCGATGCCAAATGCGCCTTCCTGTGGGGCAAGTTACGCGAGGATGTCTACATGCGTCAACCGCCAGGCTTCAAACGTGGAGCAAACCTCGTATGCCATCTCTTATCTTTGCTGTATGGGTTAAAGCAAGCAGTGTATGACTGGTACGAGCTCTTACGTGCTGTTCTCGTGCGTTTGGGATTCCTCCGTTGTGAAGCTGACTATACGGTCTTCGTATATGACCATGTTACCAGCGAGGGGGTGCATGTCATCTGCATCATCGCATGGCACATTGATGACAGCCTTGCAGGGTGCAACAATCGGAAGTTCCTTGATTGGATCAAGGGTCGAATTGCAGAACATTTCAGAATCACTGACTTAGGGCCAGTCGTCAAGCATTTGGGTGTCCAGTACGTCCGTTCTCACGCTACTCGAGAGCTGTGGATGCATCAGCAAGACTACATAGTCTACCTTCTCGAAGAACACGGCCTCTGTCACTGCAATCCCGTATCTCTCCCCATGGACCCAGCCTTTCCTTTCGGCTGAGCCACTGATGTTCATCCCCACTTCGACAATCTCCAGTCTGAATATTGTAAGCTTGTCAGAGAATTGCTCTATCTTGCAATGTACACTCGGCCGGACATTGCCCTTGCCATCATGAAGCTCTCCCAGCATAATTCTAACCCCAAATTCTGTCACTATGCTGCCGCAAAAAGAGTGCTTCAATATCTCTCCGGCACTTTGTCCTATCGCGTGCATTACGGAGGAAAGAATGCAGACACCAGCATCCACGGTTTCAGTGATGCTGACTGGGCCACGTCCCCCGAAGATCGTGTTTCTGTTACTGGCTATGTGTGGTACTATCACGGCGGTCCCATCTCACATGCTGCAAAGAAGCAGTCAACACAAGTGTTGTCTTCGTTGGAGTCAGAATATATGGCGTTAACAGGAGCAATTCAGGATGGACTCTGGATTAAGTCTTTTTGCAAATGTTTAAAGATCACCTTTACTCTGCCTCTCAAACTTTATGCCGATAACACGGGCACTATCACGCTGTCTGCCGAAGCCGCTAATCACACACGCACGAAACACATAGATCTGCGTTATCATTTTATTTGAAAACACATCGAGGCCAGTACCTTCTTACCCATCTGGGTCTCTACTCATTGTAACAGTGCCGACATCTTCACCAAAGTTCTTCCGTGTCCTACATTCGTCGCTCATCGTGCCGGTCTATCACTTGTGGCGGGTTGAGAGGGTGTGTTGGAAGGAAGATGTTGGAAGAAGGAATTGCCTTCTGCATTCAGACTGATTAACATTGATTTTGGGTATGAGGCGCAACCTTGCCACTTCATATCACATGGACTCACTTCTTATCTCTTGATGCTTCTCTTGACGTATTCAATCTCCGTTCTTGCTTGTCCCCATAAGTATCATATCTCCTCGTCGTTTGCGTACCTCAGTTGTTGATCACCAATGCTGAGGTATGCGCTCTTGTTTTCTTGCGCTTAGTTTCATACTCACTCGAACTGTCTTAGCATACGTTCTACAGGTACATGATAATACTTAGTTGTTGATCACCAATGCTGAGCGTACATTCTACAACTGATACATCTGCTCTCGCAGTCCACAGGTCTCCGTGTCAGTCACTGTCCACACTATCCCCATCCACATTGTAGAGACTTGTGCCTCTCATTGTGTGATATGGCAGTTTTCACTAGGGAGTACATGGCGCGAACTTGTAGCATCTGTTAAGACCGTGCACAAAGGGTAGGACTAATTCCAAGGGGCTTGGCTTCAGCTCGTGCGCTGCGCCCCTTACCCGAGTATGTGCCCTTAACTTCAGAATGAAGTCCGGAGAAAGTCCAGTGAAGTCCGAAGGACTTCTGGAAAAGCGTGGGAAACTTCGGAAGGACTTTCTGGACGAGTGCGAGAAACTTCCGGATGAGTGCGGGAAAGTTCCGGAGGAACTTCCGGAAATTACGATGGAGTTTCGTCCTGACAGGGATATGTGTAATGGCTACTCAGGACAAGTTCTGAGTAGAAGCAAATAGAGGAAAGGCTGCAAGGACAAAGTCCGAAGCAGAATAGGTCCAGAGGACTGTGGGAAAGTTCCAGAGGAACTTCCAGAAACTTGGAGGAATGGTGGATCGGAGGAGCGGAGGAGTGGAGGAGCAGAGCTCCGGCCTAGGGAATGCCTCCCTAGGCCTGAGATGGATATTGACTAAGTTGGAGGACTAGAACTGATGTGAGGACTTAGTGTGAGATCTAGTGTGAGGACTAATATGTGATATTCAGACTAAGGAAATACAGGAGTATCTACTGGGGTTTATATACTACTGAGGACTTAACAGAGAATCAGTCAGCGCAGTCTGAAGCTATGTGAGGCTGTGGACGGAGCATATAGAAAAGTCAAACACTAGTCTATCGGAAAATAGTAAATGAAGACGGAAATGAGAACATAGTAAAATAAAGCCAGAAATGAAATGAGGTACGGAAAATGAGTATAGTCTAACTTGAGAAGGAATGTACAAAGGGAAAAGGCACGGAAGATAGACGCGGGTCGGATCCGGATGTTTGGAAGTCCGGAGACAGGTGATTACCATAAGGGGATGAGCGCTGATTTAAGGTTTGGGTTCGGATCCAGAGATCTGGCATCCAGATATCAGATGCAGGAGTACAGGGATCCAGACGGATAGAGGATTGGGTCTGGAGACATGGACAGGAGGTCCGGATGAGGCATGGAAACATCATCGGATGTTGGTCCGGAATGCAGGATATGACAGCATCACTCTGCATGCTATCTGCAGCTATTCCTATATGAGGCGCAGCTTTCCCGCACACATTCCCACACTTCACAATGTATATGCACGCGCGCTTTCCCGCGCTTGAGCGCCCTATAGCGCCAGCCATCCGGAAGCATTCATCCACTGTCCACCAAGCTCTCTAGTGCATATATTTCCATTTCTCTTATTTGCATATTGTTCCACCTTTATTTTATCATGGACCCTTACTTACATATATCTTTACATATCTTACTCGGTAGCGCTTTGGCTCCACATGACAGCGCTTAGACACCATATATAAGTGCCAGTAGTACATACCAGAAAGTAGTTTAGGAACCCCCATGTTCACACTACACAACTCAACTTAGTTGGAATCCCTCCCTAGAAAGTAGCACTTACATCTCATATCTCTATATACGCGCGCGCACTTTCCCGCACCTTCGTGCCTCGCGTGCTGTAGCACTCAGGCTCGCGCTGAGCACATATTCAGCTAATTCCCAATGCATGTCAAACACTCGAATCACTTCCCAATGTTATCTGACACTTACCCGCTCAATCCAATGTTTATCCGCTAACCCGACGCTAACCCGATGTAGTCCGACGCTAATCCGACAGACCTGACGTTTCCCACGCATCGGACCCGATATTTTCCCGTGCACTTGTCCTCCCTATGTCCTGTCCTGTCATATCTATCCCCACTAGGTGCAAAGTTATCTGTTTTCACATCGCTAACACTGTAGACCACGTTATTACATGTCCGCAGTACCACATGTCTTATTACATAGGACATTGGATCTGAAAATTACTGCTACTACTTTCGCCTATAGCGCTCCAAAATTCTACATAGACACTATATATTTTGCATGCCTCCTATTTACTTATTTACCTTTCTAGTAGGAGGAGGTCATTAGATATTTGTAGTTCTTGGTTGAATTCCGCAAATATCATCCTTTCATTATCCGAAACACTCCGAAAACACTGACAGTAACCCGCCATTCACTATCCCTGACATTCATTACATTCCCGATGCTAATCCGACGAAACCCGACGAAACCCGCTAACCCGAAACCCGAAAACATCGGACCCGACGTTTTTACCTTCGGACTTTGTTTCCCGCGCTTCGGACTATCTTCCTTTTAGTATCACTGATTATTCTAATACCTTACAGCGAACCCCTCGGGTTGAACGCACTTGTCTTGCAAGTATAGCAGACTAGGCTGTGCAGACCACAACATTTTATATTACTGATTACTTACTTCGTGTAGTGACCAGCAATTGTTGTCTCGTTACAGCGTGCCTGCGCTTTCCTGCGCTTCGCATCAGCCAACCAGTAGTGCCTTCAGCGCCTACTACTAGATCTTTGCTGCACTTGCTTCCCCTTTAGGGTCGAATGCACTTGTTGTCTCAAGTATAGCAGACAGGCAATGCGCGACCTTACAACATTTATAGATACAGTCAGGAGCCTCATTGGTGCCTCACTGTATCGTTGAACCTTCAACGTGTTGTTGTGCAATATGTGCAGACCCTCAGGTTTCCATTGCATCCAAGAACAGAGGGGTGCCCATGTTGACTGGCACCATGACAAAGTGCAGAAGCAATGAGTTAGGTATGTTGTCTTCTTCGACACTCACATACTCACTTGCCAATCTGATGGTACCTTTAGGTTCATTGCTATACATCCTAGACAGAGTGTCTGCCAGAATATTGTCTTCGCCCAGCAGGTAAGTGATATCGAAGTCAAACTCACTCAGGGCTTCCAACCAATGTGCCTGTCTAGGTGAGAGCTTGTACTGGGTCAAGATCCACTCCAGGCCCTTGTGATCAGTGAATATTTGGAACTTGAGGCCGATAAGTAAGTGTCTGAATCATTTAAGTGATTTGACAATGGCTAATAGTTCTTGCTTATGCACTGGGTAGTTCTGTTGTGCTGCATTGAACTTCCCTGACCAGAATGCTATGACACTGGCTGTCCGCAGGTCTGTGCCTTGCAACAGGACCCCACTCGCTCCAGTTAGTGAGCCATCAGTAGTCAGATTCATGGGCTGAGCATCAGCAATTGCCTGGGGAAGATCTAAGGCCTTCTGCCAAATGTTTTGGTGAGTCTCCACACATGCCTTCACTAAGTCAAACACTTGCTGATCTGTAGGGTTTCAAGACTACTTTGTCATCTGAGCGGCTATTTTCAACAAGTGCTGCATATTGACATGAACACCTTCACATCCCGATGCAAGGTAGCCAATGGAACTGATGAACTGCATTAGGAGTTCCTTCAAGGTAGGCGTCTTCCAGTTGACCACCTTGTCGACCTTGTGAGGATCTAGGCATATTCCATCGTCATCTATGATGTGGCCAAGGATACAGAGTTCTTTCTTGAAGAGTTGTAGCTTGTGCTCACTAAAGTAAAACTGATGTTTTCTCGGGGTATCTATGATGATTTTAACATGCTTGACATGGTCTTCTGCAGTGTCTAAGTATATCACAATGTTGTCAAGATAAATGTCCATGAATATTCCTATGTGTGGACTGAATATGTGATTCATAAGGGACTGGTACGTTGCTCCAGTGTTGCAGTCTCCAATCTGCATGACATGACTGATCATCGTGCCATCCAGTGTCTTTATGCACATCCTCAGGAACAACTCAAATCTGCTCGTAAGTGTCCTTGCCATCTAACAGAGAGCGGAATGGCTTCAAAGACACATTACATAGGATGGTATAAATATCAGGGGAGGCAAGTTTCCGGGTGTTCTTGCTGTGCTGACAGGTGTCCAATATAGTATGTAGCTTTAGTGATCCATCCTTGGTAGTTTTCTTCATCATGATCATAGATACGGCATTAGTCCCACTGAAGAACTCCCACCTGCTAGTATGGATGTAGTCATCATGTTTCACCCTCCACAGTGGACGCATTGCCTTGGGACTGTCGCCATGAGTATACCTTGTTCTCATTTATCAGAGGTATGACATGGTTAATACTTCTCAGAGGTGGCAGTGGAGTCTCATGTGCTTCTTTGCAGATATCCTTCGCATAGTCAAGCAACTCTCTCCAGTATGACTCAGTTACATCCAGGTCCAGGCTAGAGCCCTTCAGCTCAAGGACTTGAGTCTGGGCACCCTTGATAGGTAAAGGTAAGACACTTCTGAATTTAATTTTGGGTGGGTTGAAATCTAATAGGATCTGATTTGGAACAGAAAAAGCATCCCAAGGATCACATTGTATGCTTCCAGGTCTGCAATATTGAAGGAGTGAGGTCCGCTGATGTCCTGGCACTTTAGATCAATGGTGGTGCTTGCTTTCACAGTGCTACAGGACCCAGATACGGCTAGCTGTAGCGGTGTAGGTTTACCCAGCAGTGAGTATGGGAGTTTTAGCTGATTAACTACAGTACTAGAAATGAAGTCAGTCAGGGACCCCGAGTCCAATAGAGCTCAGCATGGGATATTGTTGACCAGGACTATGATGACGAGTGATTTGGGAAGTATTCTGATTGTAGACTTCAGCCTTGAAGTGTCACATTGAAGTGTTTGAACATCTAGTGCATCACTTTGTTTAGGTTGACTCCTGCAGAAGAGATTACTGACATTATTGGCACAGCACAAGATCGGCTCATCACGCTCAGTAGAGACTCATCTTTCGTTGTGGGTGTCTTGTATCACAGGTAGGTCTCTATCTTCATCTGGCTCATCAGCTTCTTCCCCACTACTAATTTTAGCTTCAATCAAGGCAGGAATCTTGGACTTGCTCTCCCCATAGTCATTAACATCATTCAATGAGGGGTTTTCTATGTTTGGAGTGGAGACAACACCCTGCCAAGTCGGTTTGAATTATGACTTAGTAATTATATTATTAAGTCATCATAATTTTGCAGCTTGTTGTTAACTAACCATGAGACTATATCAAAGTCAGGGTCATTCATTTGTTCCATATAGATGATATAGTTGTCGTAGTTGTGCTTATCCGACAGAAGGTAAGTGCTGGGTCCTCCATTCTGGGACATACTGAAATGATCTTTACCCAACAGGGCATATAGAGGATCATATATTTCATTAGTGGGTAGGGGAACACTTTGCCTCAATTTGGATAGGGCATCAGAAATGATGGTGAGTATCTGTATCACATCTAGCTCCATTTCTTCCACCAGGTTAACAGCCATCTCATATAGGCCGCTTGTAATGCCTTCTCCAATTATAGCATTATAAATATTGTTACTGGTGATCCCGACTGCATGAGCTCCAATAGTAGCTACTGTTGACCCAGGTCTAAATGGAAGCCAGTGTCGTCTGGGGCAGTCTTTTGTGAGATGTCCAGTCTGCTCGCACTCAAAGCACTGGTTAAGCTCACACAACCATTTTATTTGATCTGGGTTCCTTTTAGACTTAGATAAGGTCTATGACTGCAGATAGGGGGTTTGTGTCAAGGTCTAGGTGGCTTGTTCCCTTGTGCTGATGACTCTGACACGGTGTTTGCAGATATTTAATCAGTCCTTTTGCGATTCAGGTTGCAATACAGCCTCAATTTTTTTTTTGCGAGCTTGGTTTACATGGGAGGAACAGCTTGCTGCCAGGGTTGGATTGAGAGCTAAGAGTATATTTGGGTCCTTGGTATTCTCAAGGTATGCTCTTTCAGTGCACAGAGCTTTACGTTCAACAGTGTCTAGGCTCATGGTGTTTGGTTCATAGCCTTTGTCTACTAGAGATGCCTTTATATAAGGTTGGCAGTTCATCCAGAACTGCCTTATTATTTCTCTCTTGCCAACATCACCAATGGTGTCTGCTATGTTGTGCAATTGGTGCAAATAGTCTCGCACAGAGAGCTTCACACATCGGGGTTATCAATATTTAGGAGATGTTTTTATGTTGTATTAAATGCGAAGAAAATATTTAAAATTTAAACTGACATAAAGATGGAGACATAACTTCAAATTTTGGCAGTGTTTTGGATGAAATACAAAATTTGAAGCAGTGGCAACCATATTCCCATCGACCATATGCCAATGACAATAAGAAATTAAATCAGAATTTCTGCATGTGCTCAAATTTGAAGTACAATTATAGCCTAAAATGTCAGACAAAATGTGAAGTTTGGGACATGACCATATGCTTGCTTATGTATGAAGTTTTGTCAGACAATTGAGACACCCTAAAAATTTGAAGTTTACACCGGCAACAAAATGTGATGACGAAACTTCAAGTCTCATCCTGTGACAAAATGGATCCCAGTCAGGAGGAATATGAATCATGGCTTCCATATAATGTACTAGGCATTGTAATTATATATGTCTGGCGGCAAACCGGTTACATAAGTCTGGCGGCACACCGGTTACATAAAATACATGAAGAGTGACTGCCATATTGACTAACAACATTGATAACATGAGGATCGATGTAAGGGGGCATGCATACTGCGCATTGTCTTGACCTAATTCCCCATATGTAATGAAATTGGCGAAATGTGAAGGGGACCGGTGTCATCCTGTAGATGCATCGAAGTGCGCTTCTTCCCAAAACCATGCGCTCCTGAAAATTGTACGTGATAAGGTGAGTAGGCAATGGGTGGCAGCCGTCCACAATCTTACTATTTGTCAGGCTGTTGATGCTTTCCCGGACTTAGAAAACTACACTGGTTTCTGGCCATTGAATGATATGATCATGATGCGTTTGAAATATACATCGGGTCGTGCTAGGCAGAAGGAAGCAATGATGGCTGCAGGTAAGTCCAAGAGCAAGACTAAGATCAAGAAAGATTCATCAAAAGTAAGGGTGATCCTACTACGAAGGCCATAACTAATCATATCAATCTACAGTAAACTCGATTCATACTATGCCCCTGTGTACCGCATTTTACTTGAATTAGTAGGGGTTAGCATTGCTGATTTGTCACCTTGTAGAGCACCATCCAAGAGATAAATAGCTAGATATTGATCAGCTGGAATATCAATGACATACCATGACAAAAAATGACGTAGACGTAGTGCGGCTCACAAGAGGGCAATAAATTGGTCCCGAGTAGGCAGGCTGTAGCCAGTCCTCTGCGATGAGCGGGCCCACCACTGTGTGCTAAGTTGGAGATATGGAGCCTGAAAAGTGTCCCCCTAGTAGTACAGACTGCTGTGTAGTGTAAGATGTTGAATGGACAGAGAAGCAGCGGGATCGGGAGTAGTAAGAGCACTGACTGATGGTAGATGTGACTTTAAAGTTTAAGTTTAAACTTTCCGATGATGTGATTTGGAATTGATTGGAAGTGTCGCCTGATAATTAAGGTTCTATTCTTGCATGCTTGTTTTCAATCACCCCCGTCAGTGTGATGGTCTGTACAGTCGCATCTATCCAGAGCTCACGATGCATGTAACAAGAATGACTGCCATCATGACGAACTTCATAATGTATTACATACAGATCATTATATATACTTCGAATCAAACTACCTCGCCGCTGATGACCCTGGCAGCAAGCTGGTGGTTGACCCAAGTGCTCAAGGGCTTCACAACAGTGAGAGCACGTGGGAGCTTTGCTTGCGGGTAGTGTCTAATGCTTCGTGTAAACCTGATGGATTCTATATCAACAAGGACTCAAGGAATGACAGTCCAATGATGCTTACCGATCCATGACGAAGTCTGTGAGTAAATTGTCCCTGGCTCGCATATTCACAACAGAGCCGGCACTAGTACCACTCCTCATGACAACTGCATCACCTCGGAATATATGGTCAATGCTGCTGAGAATTGGGTTGGCTCTCAGACGGCAGTGCCGCTTGAAGCAAACACAAAACTGATATGTGTGTCTTCCTTCATGCAGGGTGACAAAACAGTTATGCACGTAAGGCTGCATGGTTGCAGAATCCAGGAGGCTCTCAGGGACAGGAAAACGCTTCGCCCTGCGCGAGCGATCAGAGCATCATGTCAACATCGTGACCTGGCGAGGTTTACCCCATGATGAAGAATACAACCTACACCACAAATGAAGTTCAGCAGTCTTTATGTCTATCAGTAAAAATCAAGAGAGAAGCGAGATCATAACTTATGGATGACATGGGGAAGACATAAATGCAAGTGTTGACCATTGCAGCACAGGAATTACAAATGAAATTAGGTAATCAGTCTAGGCGACCAGTGCAGAAGACAAGGAGTGAATGGTAAATTTGAAAGTGAGTGGTGAAAATGGGCGATGAAAGTGGGTGATCTTATAGTAGTTTTGTACTTACCTTTGAAAGTTTACCTCATGCGGAGTGCAGAGCATCATCCCAAAGAACCGAAAAACTGATCACCATATCTATTGTCTTTAGTTGTTTAGCAGAATGCAGAAGAACAATAAATACAGTTTCATAAACGTAAATATCTGGTCTGGCCTGAGCTTAGGCTTTTTAAACTCTTTTGTGTAGTTAGACCTGGGTATCAAATTTATGTTTACGACATGATCACCACCAAGACGAAGCACCCAAAATGATAGCAGAAGGACCCAAAAAACAAAGATAATGCAAGGTCGTCAGGGTGAAAGTCCATGAAAAGTGGGGATCATGCGACAATGTTATTAGAATAATCAAATCTAAAGACAATAATGGCGGTCATAATAATGACAGTCATATATAAGTAAGGATCCATACCCCAAATTCAAACAGTGACGACGCCGACTCCTATTATCATGTCAGAAACACAGTGCCATATTCACATTGAGCAGGAGGACATACAAACAGCCTTTGATGCGGACTTGTTTGATAAAGACGACAATATGGAAGGCGCCGAGAGTCAGACCACAACCCAGTTTGACACACCACAATGTATGATGGCTGGCCTAGTACGTCCATGTTCATTGAGCGAGTGAGAATCATGCTGAGCTCAGTGACTGTTCTAGGTATCGGCAGAGACCTCCCATATGAACCTCAAAGAGCCCATAAATGATGTCGCAGACCAGTCATCAACTTGGACGACTTGGTTGGACAAGAGGGGGCCTCCGAGATGGACTTGGACAATGTCACAGACCAGCCCCCAACAAGGACAGATAGATCTGCTTGGCAAGAGGGCAAAACAAGTCACTGATGTGGTACATCTAGATAACATGAATGAAGGTCAATATTGTATTAAGTTTTATCCAGGTACTACCTGACAAGCGTCGCATCAAAGAAGTTGACTACTCAGAGACACTACGCCAAACCATGTACAGTCAAGAGGAACTGATCAACAATATGAAAACGGTTCGTAGTATCTCACTGGACATTACCTATATCTGACTCGTGGCCGCCATAGGAAGTGGAAAAACAACAGAAAGATTATGTGCACAACATGAACGAGATGAAACAGCAGTGGGAAACAACTCTGAGAGAGCGGGAAGAGCAACTGACAAAGGCCCAGGAGGAAACTGAGGTAATTCCTGCTGCAGCATGTGACTACCAGACATATACTCATGACCACGAAGAGGACCTGCATCCAGCAGCAGCAGCAACTTGAAGAATATATCAAAAAAACTCGCAAAGTGCTCGGCCAGGCTAATCGCGAGGCAATAGAGGCCACTATAAAGAAAATCCACGAGGACGCTCATGACCACCTGGCATGAGAATGGACACAGCAAGAAGCAGAACTGAGCGAAAGACTGGCCCAATGCAAGGAAGAGTTGGCACGAGAATGGACACGGCAAGAAGCAGAACTGAGTGAAAAACTGGCCCAACGTGAGGAAGAGTTGAAGAGAAAGACAAACGAAGAGGTGAGGTGAACGATCCAACAAAAAAATGGCTGATAACAACAAACAGTTTCAAGAGCGCAACAATGCAATATTAGCTGAGATGGACCAGAGGTTACAGCAAGAAGTGCTGAAGATGAAGGCAAGAACATGTTTCATAAACAAATAGAAAATATGCTGAATTACTCACCAGGCAGAAAAAGAGAGCGAGCTGGCCAAGATGGAATGGAGATTTTCCATGTGTCACAGGCCCCAGGAGAAGGACATAGAAATGGATAACCCCACTATGCCGTCTCCGTCCGCAAAACCACGATCAGATACCTCATGCTTTGAAGCAATAAAGAGGATAAAGAGAACTCACGGAATATCGCACAGAGTTCGCCTTGTATCAGTAGCAGCGGAGGTAAGTGTTTGATGCTGTTGACTGTGATGTAAACTTACACAGTAATAGGTAGACGAAGAGGAAGTACCTCAAGAACACTCATCTGAACAAGACGCACCACCACATCTACAACATGACACGTCTCCTGCTACCACAATGGAAAACGTGATTGCGAGAGGCGTAGAAGCTGCACTGAGATGCGTTCTGATCGACAAAGAATTCCCGGTCATCAAAAAGCACAGTCCCCGGAGGAGAAAGATAGAGGAGAAAGAACTCCAGCAAGAGAAGGCGGCTGATAAAAGCTACGAAAGAGATTTTATTTTGGTAAGCCAAAACGTGGTATGGAAGCTGCGACTTACAGTTATGTATAGGGAGAGGTGCGGTGTCTCTTCAAAGACGTTTTCAACATGTCTCAAGACACCGATTTCATACTCCATCAGGCAGCTAGTCGTGAGGATGTCTACTCATATGAATATGAAGACAGCCCAGGTCCCAATTGCAAAGATCTTGCCTTTGATCTCAGATGCAGATCCAAAAGCCCCTGGAATGATAAGGTCATTGGCTTGCTCCTTGAAGAATTGCAGAGAAGGGGTGACATAGAGAGCTGGCCATTTCAAAGGTCAGAGGCATATTTCATGGAAATTCTTCAAGCTCGCTACAAGCGCCTGCATACGATCTGGACGGCTGCACAACCCAAGGTTACAGCAATGGGTGGAGTGGAGACTCCTGCAGAGGTGGAGCAGAGGCTGATTACGAAGAAGGACGAGACATTGAAAGCAACTCGTCAAACAACGCGTTGGAAAAATGTATGTCCATGAGCTCCATACTAATCTGATACTGATGCCTTCTCAGAAATATCTTCGCAGAGACATGGTTCTTAACCATCTCGTCAAGCACAAGATGGACGAGAACGAGGAAGACGTTGCAGCCTGGCAGTGGCTTCAGCGAGTAGTTGGGACATTGGGAGAAGGCGGCATGAGTTCGGAGGAGAGCGACGTGGAAAATAAAATCAAAACAGTTCTTCATGTCAAGAACATGACTTGGCGCCATGTGATTGAACAGGAATTGGATATTATCGATCACCAAAGGATCGTAGACAATGATATTTTTTCCCCCCAAGGTTCAAAGCTGATGAAACAGATACAGTCAGCCAGGAATCCAACGACATCCAGAAGAGAAGTGGATGGATTGCCTGAAGTGTTGTACAACAAGGAATGGCTCGCAGGTTTGACCAAGCATCAAGTCAAGAGGTTATCGATCTCTGATGGAAGAATTCAGTGGATGAGAGTTGTGGTAGCATAGTGTTGAACAGTGTACCGTAGCCTGAGGGATGGAGACAGAATTAGAGTGAGAGTGAGTACATACCATCCCGTGTCTCAAACTCATCCCTTGAATTTGTGTTAGGGATTGATTGAAGTCGGAGGGGGGAGTCGGGCGACGAAAGAATGACATGGCAGTACATCCCACTGTATCAAGAGTCCAGGACGAAAAACCCAGTCAAAGCCCAGTATCCAGTAGACACGACAGTACAGACTGTCGTGTCAAAGGAGGAGAGGACAAGGGATAGACGCGACAGTACAGACCATCGCGCCAGGTAGGGTTTGAAATAAGGAAAGTACATAAGAATATAGCAAAGGATAAGCTTAAGGCAAGCCAAAAGTAAGCCTAACTTAGAATCAATTTGTTGGACAGTACAAACACCTGCAAATAAAGTCACGTGCAAATCCAACCTTCGAATTTGACTGCAGGCCCAAATGTCCTTGTCAGCATCTTGGCTCAGCGGTCTGTACTGCTTCTGCTCTTTGGCTCGTAACCTCCATCACCCAGCGGTCTGTACTGCTGGGCATGTTCCACCTGTGAGTGTTTGTTTGGCCATACTGTACTGCTGGGCGTGTTCCACTCAACTGTCCGTGTTTGGACATTGCAATGTCGGCACTTCTAATTTAAACCCTGCAGGCTTGTTCTTCAGTTTCAGTTAGGCCTCCTGTCAAGTGCTGATCACACTTGCGTGCAATGGTCTGTACTATTGCTCGTTATGTTTCTCTCCTGTTGTGTGCAACGGTTTGTACTGTTGCCCATCTCCTTCCATCGCCCAACTGTGCCACCCATGGCAACTACAGTTAATCACGGGTCATTGAAACATCACAGGTCATTGAAACACATCCTTGTTTACTCAAGAACGACACAAAATACAAGTCTCAAATTATTCAGAATACATAAAGATCCTGTAGACCTCGTTTATTGTTGAGTTTGAAGTAAACTTCATTTGAGAAATTGCTGGAGGCAGAAAAAATGAGTGCTTACACAGCACCAAATCGAACAGTTTCAAAATTTCACCATCGAGTCTCAACTCAGAAGACTCATATTTTACCAAAATATTGCATGTGTCAAGTGTAATATCATGTTGGCTACACAGAGAGCATACTCTTGTTGAAATTTGAGTCATATAGCACATGGTACGGTCTAACAAAGGGTTTTCGGCATCCACTGTGACAGGCCCATATGGCATTCAAGATCCGAAATTCCGAATTACAGTTCCACTCAGTGAATGAACTCGGCCCACTGTGTATTCACCTTTCCATGGCTGGGCGAGCAAAATCTATAACTAGGAAGCAGCAAGAAGCTCACCAAGCACACAATGATCTTATGTTTCGAGCAGTGTATGCCTACCGCAGAGAACTTGCAAAAGCACCAGGGATTCGATGTCGTGGAGCATGGACCATATGCAAAGATTTCGAGCAGATCAATCTGCAGTCAACGGGCAAGCTCATTAAGCTCTCATATTGCACACTGATCCGGCTTGCTGCAGGGGGCCGCAGTAAGGCAGAGGCTAATGCAGCAGACAAAAGCTGGCTGACAGAGGAAGAAGCTGAGGTTGTTCTATCATTTACAGAGGAGACAGGAAACCGAGGCTTCCCACTAAGCCACCGATGACTACGAGAGCATGTTAACGAGATTCTACATGCATGGCTTGGAGATACATTTCCTGGTGTTGGCAAGCATTGGTCATACCGGTTTGTTGAGAAACACACTGACCGCTTGAAGACCTCACGATTACGCTCACTGGATTCAAAACGTGGGCGGGCAGTAAACCCCAATACCCACAAAGAGTGGTTTTCACTGCTGGGAGCTGTGCTGGAAGAGAAGTGCATTGACGAAGACTGTATCTATGCTGCCGATGAGATTGGCATATCACCTGAATCAGGAATGCGCGAATATGTTATTGGTGGTCACAAACCTACACCCCAATATCAGCAACGAACCGGAAGCAGGGAAAACATCACTGTCATTGTAACCATCTGTGCCGACGGTACCTCAATTCCACCTGTAGTCATTCTGAAAGGCAATGCCTATCAGACGAAATGGCATCAAGAAAATCCTGCAAACACATCGTAAGTGTTCATCATATAACTCGAAAATCACAATATAAATCAAATTGCGACACAGCATTGGATACTCTAAGAAAGGCTGGACTGATGGTGAAATTGGCGTGGAATACATCAAAGATTTTGATAAACGCACGAAAGGAAAGGCCAATGGACGAGACCAGCTACATATAGTCGACGGTCATAATTCGCACTACACTTTGGGATTCTTGAAGTATGCACGAGCTCACCAAATTCACGTCATATGTTATCCCTCTCATACAACTCATGTATACCAAGGACTTGATGTTGTGGTATTCACGGTGCTGAAGAAATTCTGGAGTGAGGAACGAGACAAATGGGAGAGAGAAAAGGGTGAGGGCATTACAAAAAGCAATTTCGTCACAATATATGGCCATGCTCATCTTCGAGCACTGACCCCAGATCTAATTCGCACAGCCTTTTGCAAAACTGGTGTCTGGCCTTTCGATCCCACTGTCATTAGTGAACAGATGATGGCACCAAGCAAAGAAACTTCCTGCCAGGGCCATCTTCCCATCATGCCTTCGAGTCCTATCAGAGCTGTTGCCGACTTCCTGCAGAAATTAGCAAACACAGATAACGTGGCTTCGGAGGCACCAGATGATGTTAGTGTCTCAAACACACCATCTGAGTCAACAACAACTTCGGATGTCGAACTGCTGGTTCAGCAACTCAACAGGGCATCATTATCAGACGTAGCATCCACATCACCTGCAACATCAGAAACTCGACTCAATCATGCCATCATTTCTCCAATCAAACAAAAGCGAGGAGGTGCTCTCAACATTCAGCCTAGAACACACAATGAAGTACTTCTCCTTGCCGCACTTCACGAAGCGGAATCTGCAAATGCAGCTCTCAAACGACGAGTAATTGAGCTCCAGGCAACCAATATTCTCAACCAATTGTATTGTTCACAACTGCGTGGACAACTAGCAAACAAAGAGGCAAAGAAGCAATCGAAGAAGAAAAATGGCAAGCTGATGAGCGACGGCTTGCCTCAATTATTGTCCAGCGACGAATTTTACGAGAGGGTTGTGAATCACGAGAAAGAGCAAAAAAGAGTAGCAGATGATAAGAAAACGAGAAGGGAGGAAAGGGAACGAAGGTCCGAGGCTCTGGCAATATGGAAAAGACTTGAAGATGCGAGAAAACGGGAGAACAATGAGCAACGCACTCGATACCGCGAAGCAGTGGAGATCTGGAATGAGGAGAAGTCAAAGGCCAAGCTTTCAAAGTAGAAATTCACCTCGAAGAAGCCAGTTTTAGGAAAGTTACAGCCTCCTGTTCCAAGGCCAAGGTTCAATACCTGTGAGGTGGATGATAATGAGAGTGCAGAAGATGTTATGGCGCCAGATGAGGACAGCTCAGAGGACAGCGACGACGAACGATAAGGCTTGGTAGATAGCTTACATAATGTCGGATAAGGAAATAATCATGTGTTTCATTGAGTGAGAAATCCCGAAAACGAGGTCCCCCACTATATTTACCATGGGGCTCAAACTACTAGGAATCTACTCATAAAAATTATATGGATCTATTCATGAGATGTCTGTCTATATAGGACAAATACAGTAGAGCCTCAGAGTTGCGATGCGATGGTGTAGTACACTAAATATGAATTTTGCGTTTCAATGACCTGTGATTAACTGTACTCCCAAGCTCGGTGTAAACATGCTGCTGTCGGCTGATCTCGCCGGTAGCATATGCATGGCTACTCACAATGCCGATGAAACACGGCAGCCAAGCACAATTGAACAGTAGAGAAATGAACATGCTGCTGTCGGCTGATCTCGCCGGTAGCACATGCACGGCTACTCACAATGCCGATCAAACACGGTGGCCAAGCATAATTAACAGGCGAGAAATGAACATGTTGCTGACAGCTAATCTCGCCGGCAGGACATGACCGGCCAGTCACAATGCCGGTGAATCAAGCATGGTGATGTG
Organism: Suillus plorans; assembly: GCF_016647745.1. Classification (NCBI taxonomy): domain Eukaryota; kingdom Fungi; phylum Basidiomycota; class Agaricomycetes; order Boletales; family Suillaceae; genus Suillus; species Suillus plorans. Next base: position 53,095 of record NW_024537472.1, on the reverse strand, counting down.
GGCAGATATCCATATTCACAGGTATATTTACAATTGTTGGGACACAAAATTGTTATCCACACTAAACTACAGTGGGTATATATTGTATTGTACATTACATGATATATTTACGCCGGCATTGTGCAATTACATTGCCGGCTCACCAGAAACATTAGAGTCCTCCGCCTCAGGAGTCTTGATGGCGATTGGCAAGCATGCCGCATCCTCGTCATTGGCTGGACCAGCAGCCAACTCATCAGACTCATCAGCAGCGATATCTGTGGGGGGCGCCGAGGAAGGTGGATCGACGAGGCGGTGAATGTCGGCGATCTTGCCGGCGAGCAGATCAGTGCGGTTGTCTTGCGCATCCAAGCACGTGTACGCAGCTTGTAGCAGCTGGTCGCCTGCCACCACCTGCGCTACCAGGACTTCGACGGTTGAACGAAGCCTGGCAACTTCCAGCTTCAGTGCTTCCATTTCCTGGTCATGGGCGACACAGGATGGCGGCAAGATGGATGATGGGCCGGCGGCCTCGGGATCGTCCAGCGTTTGGGACGACTCGGGATTGGCAACCGCCGGTGTTGCAGGAGGCACCGGCTCTTCCTCGACCAACGGGCTGGCGTCTGGAGCTGGATCTTCTAGATTGGGAGTTAGTATGTCTTCAGCGCTGTAGAAATCATCTTACCTTGTATCGGCGAAGGGCGGCGCCAGGACTGAGAACGCGCTTGGCGGGCAGCCGAGGACTTGCCTTTGGCTGAGGGAGGGTTGGAGCCTTTCCCACCGCAATGAATCTTGAGGCGGCTGCACAGCGCACAAACCTTCAATGTCCGGCCGTTATTCTTGTTGAAGCCCTGACGGCAGATGAGATCGCGGGCCACACATTGGCCACAGCGAGGAGCCCATTGGGCGCCGAAGTATCGGCGAACTCATCTTCCGTCAAGATGGCACCTGAAAAGTTGGTAATCTGTGCCGATGGGGAGTCAGATAAGGCGACAACAATATGATCCAACTTACTTTCTTAGCGCCCATCTTCGGCACGACCGTGATAACGCGCTCTTCATTGGCGTCCATCTCGTCCTCGGTAGTGACCTCTACATACCGGTCGGATTTGCGAGACGGTGGGTCTGCAACTTAGAAACTTACTTTAGTTGGCGGTGGGGCCACCTCGTCAGAGTCCTCATCAAGCTCATCATCGGTCGTGATGATAGCCCTGGACTTGCCGCGCTGCTTCTTGGAGATCGCCGTGCGGCTTCGGCTACGGGCGCTAGAGGCCTGGGGACGCTTGCCACGCTGAGTTCCTCGCCCCCGTTCTTCGGCAGGCAAGGTGGGAGCTTTTGAGGCGCCGGCTTGAGGGGACGGCGACCGAGACTCACTTCCATAATGGAGTGTGGCGGGGAAGAGGGGATGGCCTTGAATTCGGCGATCATCCCCTCGGATCTGTGTCCACACAGGCGGGCTGCTGATGCCGGAGTTGTCGCCGTCCACGTGCTCCTGCAATTCGGCAGCGGCCGACAGGATTAATGGTGACAAGACTGTCACCAAAGCGCCGTGTGTCATGAAGACCTCAGTCTAAAGAGCAATGAGACATGCCACACAAGCAAAGAGAAACTTACTATTGCCTGCGCCATGTTGGTGGCAAGTGAGATATGGTTCGAATCCTTGGGCTGCAACTGGCAGGCTTGCCCAAGGATATGTTCAATCTTATCCGACAGATCGCGGAAAGATTGGTTAGCCACTGTTTACACTCAATGTGCGGTGACCGTTCACCATTAGTAGCATGCTGCACAATGAATTTGTGGATCTCCAAGGATGTGGCCAAGCGCCAATCAAAGATACCCGCCGTGAGAATTCAAATCCCGACCCATTGATCTATTTAAACCCTGTTTTGTACACATTGCGAGGTCAAAATTCATTCTCCCACCCATGTCTTCCCAACAAGACTTAGAATTTACCTTGAAGGATTTCACACAAATTTTCGAGCATGCCAGATCCCGCCTGCTCGCCATTCGCATTGAGCTTGAGAAAACAAAGCTCACAATATTGCCGGACGATCGGCAAATATCTGAATTGGGACATTGAAGTAAGTTCAACTTGTCCTATTTTGCACAGAGGTCAATTGAACTTCCAGGCTTACACACTCCCTTGGATGGCGTTTTGCGCCGGGTTGTCTATCAACCCGCCACTTTCAAAGCACCTCCGTCACATGGTTGGCGTGCTGTCAATGAAACAGCTCGACATGCTGAAAGATTATGCGGAGGTGTATGACGCATTCCTCAGTTTGCCGGTTTCGCCATCCGGGCCATGGACTAAGGGCCGCCGCGTCCGGGAGTATCGCCATGCTTGGTGGACGGACCTTGCAACCATCAAGCTGGATCGAAGGTTCTTGACAACTATCCGGACGGCCATGAGGTGAAGGAATGTGTCACAGCGCATTGTGCGCAAATGGTGAGTCATTGACTTCGCATGGATGACAATTAACAAACGCCGGTTGCAGTTTGAGGGAGACGCCTTAGTCACACCGGCGACACCGGTTCAAGCAATGTCAACACCGATTGCTCAACAGCTAGCCACCATCCGCGCTGAGGCTAGGGAAGAAGGTGAATATCTTTTAAAGATGTTGGAAGACAAGGTTCTAGAGGCGAAGATGGTGGCAGCCACTATGCTGAGATTGGACACGGCATTAGGGGATGATGTACTGCAAGCCATCACGGCGTCCGACAAACTAGTGAAGTATTTGAAAAAAGAGGCGACGGAATAAACGCCGGTTTGAGTAGTTAGCTTGAATGTGCTCCATGTAGTAATAGTTAGAGATTCCAACCATGGCTGTCTTGACAGGATGCCGGTTCAATGGCTCATGCAAATCAACAACGGCCATACCGGTCTCATTTCATCTATAACAACTTGTAGGCATGGCGGTCAATCCTCATCATTGCCGAAGCTGCGAACGACATCGCCGGGCGGACAAAACAATGGCGGTGTGCTCCGGCGATATACCGCCAGCCTGACCATCTCAGTTAAGTTACTGGCTCACATGGTCCTGGACTTAATATTCACGCGGAGACCGGCGGAAGCAACTGCAATGCTGCTTGACCACTTCCGGCAACTTTTCAGACAGCTGATAGCAGTGCGCCGGACTGCCCTGCTCGTGGACATAGATTGGCTACCATTGCCGACAACCTCCGGCCACGCCGATGGGTATCATCCTGTGTGCTTCGGCGACAGTAAACGAATCGAGCATATATTGAAGCAGCCTTTGCCGTTCACTATACTAGTGTGTTACACCGGCAGCCATGCAGCCTTCGCCCGGTTGAATGAATCTCTCGCCTCTCCGAACAGACACTGATAGATTTTGCACTGCCTCTCCGAGTACGCCACATGTCCATGCTTCTGGGCTAGCTTCGAGATGGCACCGAGACGGATCCATTCATCAGCCTTCCAAAGCAAAAAGTTACATGTCCAATCCATTTCATGCTGAACAAGCAACAACTCTTCTGCCCATCAGTCTCTCATAGCCTTGGCATGAAGCCAGTGAACACGGTAAACTGCAACATCGGCGGTATAAGCGCCGCTTCCACGGAGTATCGGTGACCTGCTCACACTCATTCAGCCAGTCACTGCTATCGGAGTCCCCTTCGACATCCAAAGACCAAAACCAAGCTAACACATTGTTCCTCTGCCCTCTTGAATTTGGATCGGCGACGGCAGTACTGACCTTGAGATGCTCCCTTGTCAACGGTTGGTATCTCTTGAGCAGTGCATCGTCTGCGCCGAGTCTGCACAATTGTGATCGGCATTTTGAATAGATGCTTGCATTGATGCTGACCGCCCTGTCCACTGAATGAACTTGAGCCCAAGCTCTGGTCGACAACGCTTGTGATTTTGCTACTCTGACAGTCTTCTGGAAAATGACCGCCTTGTCAGCCAAATGCACCCTGATGTGGTGCAGGGCATCATTCGCCTGACCTTGCCAGAGCGTGAGTTCCTGATCGGCGATATCAGCAATGCCGAGTGCCGCACATTTCTCTAGCCCCAAATTGGAAGGCAAAGGAATCACCCCCTTTTCCGGCTCAAACACTCTAAGCTCGGCGTCCATATCTTCTTCAACGTCTTCTTGAAGTATTAACAGATCTGGTTGCATGATCTGCATGTCATTGTCGCCTAAGTCCTCGCCAAGAATTATTGCTCCGGCCGCCATCCAGCGATCGATATCCCGTTGCAGGGTATCACGTCGGCGACCAATCGCCAATCGCTGAGTATCTGTTGCCCGATGTCCGAGCTTTCTCACATCCATCTGCAGCGAGACCTGGGCTTCCTCGATAGCAAGGCCCTCTGTCAGCCACGTTGCCGCACCTCTCCGGCGCGCCTCGCCAGGCCGCCGGCCTTGCACCGTTAACAACCTTAACTCTTGCTGTTTTCTGGTCGGTGCTGTGCAAGAATCAGAACTGACTGTCCGTACGAGAAGTCTACATACCTTTGCGCAGTTGAACTTCATAAATGTCCATTGCTGTTGGATCATGGCGCCACCGTTCATGTGCCAACCTCTCTTGGGCCTCCCAATCTTTGACTTTATCGGCATCGGCGCTCTCATCAAGCCGCTCAAATGCCATGTTGCTGTCGGCGACCCCTTTCATAGCTTCCTTGTATTTTCGGCAAAGCGATTTGCCTGTACGGTCTCTGCTGTCAGATTCATGCACACAATAAATGAGACACCCACTCATTCTGATCATTTTCATGAAGTTGCAATCATTCATTTGGTAATCCAGGCATTCTTTTCGGTGAGGAGTTCCCATCCCACGGGCCGCCGGTGAGATTATATTTAACGGCGCCCATAATGTCTCCATGATCTCGCCGTCGATCCTGGCTGCGCCTTGTATGAAATTGGAAGCATATCTGACATAGCAGCTGTCTTGATGGCCATGGACATGCCATAGTCCGATGCCGGGGGTGATTTCCAGCTCGTCATGCATCTTCAGCAACGGACTGTCGGCGATGCGGTCCTGGAGGTGCTTATGATACTGACAGTTAACATCATAGAAGGTCAATACACGGTGGATGCCCTCGGCGTTCAGTTTCAACGCCTCGCACAGTGCATGATCCATATTCATCTGTCTGTTGACAGTTGGCGATAACGCACACGGTCCGAGTGATTGTACACACCTTTCTCCCTTCTGAAAATCTACCATGGCGTGCGGGACAAAACAACCATGCCTCGCACATGCGCATCCGCCGATGCCGGTGGCCTCCAATCTGTGACGAGATGCATTTGCCAAATTTACCGCGCGGTGGTTGTTGCACTCTGAGTGTTGCACGGCATCCTTGGCAATGGCCAAATGCTCCTTGTACAAGGCATCGCCGACCATGAAGCCACGACCGTCCATGAGAGACACTTCATCGGCAGGATTTGTGGCATGCAGATGCTCGGCTTTGAAGTTTCCGTCCATGACAAGCGACCTTGTGTATAACCAACTCGGAGTCTCTCGACCAGATCCATTGTTAGCATCGATGTCCTCGGCAGTGCCTCCGGCAGGCAATGTGACATTAATTCCCGGCTGAGGACATGCCGGACAAAAGAGGGCTAGATCGCCAGGTCCCACTTCCTTTTCCTCATGGCCGAAGCCATTCCACTTCAGGAGCTTCAACTTCCGCCATTGTCTTGCCACCCTCATGAGCTCCCGGTAACGGTCCTTTATGACAATTAATGAAATGGCAGATGGTGCACCACAAAGCTCACCGGCACCAAGTGAGGAAAGATGCTCGTGGTCATCCTCCTTAACTTGCTGTAATAATTCATCGCCGAAGTCCCGCACTCCAGGTTGTCGAGTAAGAAGTCGTTCAAGACATCGAAGGTAAATGCTGTCTTTGGTTCTATGAATGACGCCAGAAACAAACCCATGTTAAACAACTGTATATCGGCGGCGTCAGCCTCTGGGCATGTGCAATACTTGACGATGTGGGTATGTACTCCGGACTTGTCAATTATTGTTGTCATGGCCTTGTTGTTCTTAATGAACGGCACGCCGGTCGGTAGGTCATGGGCCTCCTTTGTGCTCTGCTCGGCATTTGGTTCATTCAATGTGCTCTCGGCATCCGTATCGTCGGAATCTCCTTCCCCTGTAGTGAACAGAGCTGACTCCCCTACATCATCATCCCATGGGCATGCATTTCCTCCATGTCCGAGCCAGATCACCATCCCACTCTTGACCAAGCAACTTTCCTCAAAGAATGAGCCTGTCCATTGGCTAACCCGATGAAAGGGAAGCCTCTGGTGCTGGGTTCTGCAACAACTTGTGCAAAAGAGAGGCTCACCGAAGCATCCATGGCATTTATAGACACCATCTGTCCCACAGATGATACATGACCTATCTGATGGAACTTCTCTTTCAAGGAGTATGTCAAGATATGCTTTGGTCTTTGGGACCCATTGACGTATATAGTCATTTTGACTCTGAATACAGATCAGTGGTGAAATAGAGGTGATATCGGTGGATGGCTCACCAGGGACTTTGGCAGGTGCAGTGGAGTCACCATGTGATCACCAAGGTCGCCTGAAAAGTCATCTCCCCCATGGTAAAGCATACCATAAGATTCCTGCTTTGAGGGAGACTTAGTAGGGGTTGCTGGAACCGATCTACTAATGATAGGTCTCTCCACCCATTTGCCGACCACCTTTCTCGTCCTATATGTTCTCTGCCATTCTACCACTGCATACTTACATTTTGGAGTCCACTCTTGTAGTTTAGAACCTCCCATTTGTTGAGCCCAGTACTGTATAAGAACCTGTAAGAATGACAAGTTTCAATTGACCGATGGGCAACATGGTCATATCAATTAATCACCATTGGTTACAAGTACATAATAAGAATTATAATATAAGCTAAACCGAGCAGAACACAGCAATCATATCCGCTATATATCCATGATATGAACAGTAATATAGTGTGAATGAACCGAGCAGAACAGAACAAAACCATGGAACACCAATGACAAGTCAACCAACTGTTGTTGAGTCTGGAAAGATTCGCCATCACCATCCTTTATAACACAACATGCCAAGAAGCAAATCTCCTATCGTGGTTCCACAAAAAAAGGTTTGCTTGCAGAAGGCTGAAGTGTTGGTCCTCAGAGCCCACCTAGAAGACTGGAAGTCTGTGAAAGGTAAAGAAAGATTGAGGGTGCTGCTTGCCATCTACAAGGAAGCGTCCCTCCAAGCTCCCACCAAGGAAAAGGCCCTGTTGAAAGCTCGGCGAAAGGTATTTAACAGTTTATAACATATCAGAGATCCCGGAGCATGATAACATGTCTGTCAAAGATTTACAAGCAGTGGTTGCAGAACCAGTCTCGCCGGAGAGGAGCTGCAAAGCCCCTTATCAAGTATGGCCGTCATTGGACGGCGAGGCAAGTCTTGATTCACACACACAAAGCCTCGATTCGACAGGAGACGGGAGAGATGGCTGGAAGCGAGGGGATGATTACCAAGTGGCCGAAGGCAGCAAAGACAGTCATTAATCGTTTGTCGGCGGAGGAGAGAGAGGAAGCGGAGGCCAAGGCTGGCGTCAGAGCTGTTTGACGCGCCGGGTCCGGCACAAGGGCCTGCGCCGTGACTTGCTTTCGCACCGGAAACCCAAAATTGAAGGTTCAGGGTACAGCAGGCCTCGTATGGGCCAAGTCTGCCGTAAGATGGCTGTGCGACTTCCCAAACCCGAAGTTGAACCCTAAATGGAAATAAATTAACAATCATGCATGCCACAGAAACATGTACTTGAAGGTTGGTTGCCGGTGTTGGAAATCGGCGAGTTGGAGGGTGTATCGCTGTTCGTGGGCAGCTCGAAATGGACGTGACGGTTGGTGGTCATATTGCAGAAAAAAGTAATGAGGTTTCAGATGTGAGTGAATGGAAGAACCGTCGAAGACACGAGCATTAAATATGTGCCGATTAGTGTTGTGGCCGCATCTGCGGGGTTTAAACACTTAGCCAGGACAATAGATTATGTGCGTGTGAAAGTTGACACGTGGTGCGAGATGTGGTCAGAGATCAGTGCTTCTGAATCCGCATGCCGCCGCATGGTACGAGTGACTGAGCCGAGTTCGTATCATGACATGAAATTTTAATTCGTTCATCTGCCATATAATGACAAGCGAATTGTCCCCATTTTTGTTATCTACGCTCACATTCCCTGCTCGTCATGCCATCCTCAGAAGTTTCCAACAAGGCCTTCAATGAGGTAACCGCCGGCGTGCTCCAAATTTTGGCAAGAGCCTTGCAGTCGAGCGAAGGTCCCGCCGGCCACCTGAACATGGCCACAGAGATGGCAAACATCATGGTCAGCATGTCCTCATTAGTCATGCACTGTTACCTAATTAAGCACAGACTCCGGCATTTCAAACTCATGCACGGTCGGCGACTGAAATCCCGCCGATCTTGCTTTCGGCGGCCATGGAATTAATGGAGCATGTAGATCGTGTTAGTCAGAATCATTTCTTAGTGTCCCGGTGTGGAACAACATCAAGTTTAACGACTCTCGCATCGAGCGCCATCAGTTATATGGCAAGGCTCACAAGGTAATTACTGCATCGGCCCCAGCGCCAATGTCACAACCTCCAGATACACCACCGGTCGAGGCGACCACAAATACACCAGCGGTCCCTTCAGTGGTAGCAAAGTCCAAGCCACCCGGAAGATCTGTCACGCGGAAGACGCCGATAGACTTGTGTGAGGACAGTGACGAAGTCGAAATTGTTGGGGATATCACCGAAAGCGATGCTCTCCAGAAGAGGAAGCGGAGGTCTACTGGTGCATCCGAAGAGGTCGCCGTGTGCCATGAAGACAAGGTCATCGCGCCGGCGCTTGTAGACAAAGCTGAGGATGTCGCCCCAGGCAATACGAATACAACGCCGACTAGACCAAGGCCAAAGCTGAAAAGCAAGCGGGTGGAGATAGTAGTCTCGTCTGGGTCTGAGGTCCCAACGGATAGGAAAGGGAAGGGAAGGGAAGTTACGTTGCCGTCAGAGACACACCAGCGGGACCGTGAGCGGAAGAAGTCTAGAGATGTGAGTTCTGGCAGGCCGCCGAAAAAGGCCTCTAACCATCCTCCGCCGATGCGAAACGCTGGTGATCAACGGAAACCATGGTATGAGGTTCAGGTAGGGAGCTTTGTCATTCCATCTTTATGTTTGTCTCATTACTGTATCCTCCAGAAAAGGGCCAGCACTAGGACTGCCACACGTGACTGGCAACAAAGTGAAGCTATGTTGGCGGAACAAAAGGCAATGGTCGCCCCTGAGCCTGTGGGTTCCAGGAGCACGGCGATGCAGGCTGATGTCAATGCTGTAAGCTCCCAAAATGCCTTAAGTCTTCCTCCATCTTATTCGGTAAAGAACACTCCCATCGCCACAATTCCACTCACGCTGCCTCCTTGTCCAACTCAATCGCCTCCGTCATTCGCCAAAGAAATGGAAGTTGACGCGTCCGGTGACACGGTTGCAAAGGATTTGCAGGCCATGACACTAGAGGTGAAACTTGATTCGGTGTTGCCCCTCACGGCGGTTCAGGACACCATCAATGACCTTCAGACTCAGGTGGCCGACATCCGAACTCGGAACGCCAAGATGGCCGAGTTAGTTCAAATCATGAACGGGCGCCTTGCTGCTCAGGATACTGACATCCGAGCTATGGAGAAAATGCGTGCCGAGATCGCCGGATTGCAAGAGGAGGTGAAGGCCTTGCATGCCGAATCTCAGACACGTGAGGCTCAGATCCGGAGCGCTGATGCAATGTTGACTGCACAAGGACATCGTACCGCCGTCCTGATGGATGCCTATGAGTCCATCCGGCAACGTGTTGTCCCCAACCCACCCGTACCTCATTTTAATAATGCTGTGTTCTTCCCCCCGCCGGTCATCCAGTCCCATACAGTCAAGGCATGAGCGCCGGGCAGGCGCAGGCAATGGAACAGCTTTATTTCAATTTCACCCCAGGTCCGTCTACAATCGCAGGTACTTCTGCTCCAAGTATCGCCGCCGCACGCGCCGGACCTTCAGGTTCCCAGATCAACCGTCCCTTCGGTGAATCGGCATCTGGGAAGGGTCCCGCCGCTTAAATGATTTCTATTTGTCAATATTCTTGCAGTCGCCATGTAGTGGTAGATAATTCGGAACTGCGCAATCATATTCTTGTTAAACTTTCACTATTGATCACCCTCAGAGACGCGCCGTTGTGAGGCGCCGCCGCAATGGCGGTGATTGCCTTACCTTCCGGCAACCAACCCCGAAGTTGTGGTCCGTCGTCTTTATCTAGGACGTACACTATACTGCCATGTTTGCATCATCACGTTTGTGTTATCCATTCATCGGCAAGGCTTGGGCACGTGGCTTTCTTAACCGGGGGCCTAAGATTCTTTTATGTCATTATCTTACGTCCCATCATTGATTCCCGACAAGTGGTAATTATAAAGGTGTTGACCAGTCAGTGATATGGTTGTGTCTGTCCCCGCCTCCATGAGTTTGGTCCCTGCTGACTGGGCTTTGGCCACCACTCATCTTGCCAGTGACTATGTTTGCCGCCAGTTCTGTGCTATTGTTGGAGTGACGCCGAAGGTCCTCCCGCCGCCGGAGCTTGATGTTGTTTTGATGCTAGGTTGCTCCCACCTCGCAAGGATTCTCGCCGATGCATATCTCAATCCTGGTAATGACCTTTCCATGCATCTGGCGCTAGCGTTGATTTGAATTGGCTCTAGTCACTATCAACTTCGATATGACGAGATATTCCGAAGTACTGCAAAAGCAGGAGAGAGGTGTTAACCCCGGACGTGAAGAATTTCTCCTCACCCGATACCCGCCGGATCGTGAGATTATCCTGGAGTGTCCTGCAGTTGTCCTCGACAAATTTGGTCTTATCGTGCTATGGTACCTCCCCGGAACAATTGATGCTGCCATTCAGGTAGGCTTGCACAAATCGCCGATGATCTCCGCTCACTGTTACAGAATGACATGCTTTCGGCGACGATGATGATGTCGGGCCCACTGGGCAAGAGTATCACCCGTGGTACATCGCCGAAGGACACATGGCGTACCCATGAATCCAATTTTCAAATCAGTGAACATGGCCTTACCTCAGGGTGCATAAATCTATCGCCGGGGTGGTTCCTGCAAGCTCATCCGGTGTGTTGACTTTTCGGAACAGAATATTTTTGCCTGATTTCTTCATAGGCTCCACAGTTTCACCCTGAAGTGTCGGCTACCCTTAAAAGCGACGATGGTGCGGCTTACTGTCGGGCGATGTGCAGACCGGCGGCCCTTGTTGCCGCTGCGTTGAGAGTCATGCACTCCGGTCTTTATTGGTCATCGTTGACAACACAACTGGGGCTTGGGGTTTGGGCAGAGACGCCTCTGGGTCCGTGCGTCTGCTTAACGTCCCTTGGGGTTTCATTATGATTATGCGGCCAGCCCATGAGCTCCGAGATAGAGCGCTGGGCCCAGCCGTGTTCATGAATGTGGTGCTCCAGGCCCATCCGTCCGCCGCACATACAGGGCCCGGGCCTATTCAATTTCAGGAGACCCGATATGGGCTCCCTCGGGTGCCTTATCGCCATGGCCCCAGCTCAGCCACATATAAAGAAGTATCCGCTTGGGCCCACCACCCCATTCATCCCACCAACAATGAGCCCATTGCTTTATTCTGCCTACCACGTGGGCCCACCAGCTGCATCCAAGCATATTGGTAGGACCCGCCGGACTACATCGCTGGTGTGCTGAGTGATCTTCGCCGGCCGTTGATTACTTTGCACATCCGGTAGTCCGCTACATACGCCGGCGGTCATTGACCTTATGATCCGCCGTCGTTTCATCACCGCTACATTCGCCGGTGGTGGTATTTCCACTCACTGGTTTACTTTTACATTCGCCGGAATGCCTCATTTTTTTGGCCGCTGGCAATTCATCGGCGCCAGTATTCCAGCCATCTCGGAAACTCATGGGCCCACTCGGAATTGTTGAATCATCCCTGTTCCTCATTACTGCGAGCCCACCTGTAAACACAGTCTACTTCATCCAGACCCCTGTCAGCCCACTGCAATGTTTCGAAGAATATTGGCAATGGGCCTGCCCATAACAATATGGTACACAACACCGCCGGGCCCACCCATGTACACCGACATACACTCATAAAGTGGGCCCATGTCACATGGAGAAAATGTCAAGGTGGGCTGACCATAAAGTAAGGTGATATGTCACTGTATTATGTGCTGAAATAGAGATTCCAAGACCATCAACAAATGGGTAGGGGAATGCGGGTTGTTGTTCGATGATAATAGTATGATTCGGAAGTTGAGGATGATGAGCGATAGCTCTCAAGAGACTGATTACGCGCTGATGATTTCATTGTGAGAACAGGATAGATGGCATCAACCAAAGGAAGATAGCCATGCGAGTAAAGTCCTTCGTGCAGGCCCCACCATCCACTATGAAGACTTCATCCCTCATCAAATCAAGAAGTCGCTGAAGTTTGGGTTGGTCAGCATCCACTCGCACGTCTGGATTGATGTGAGCGAGGTCCGGTACACTGTGTTCAAATGTGGCGCAGATGGTCATTTTGACTTCAACAGCAAGAACTCGGAGATGTTCGCTGAAGGGGTACGTTCATTTTCTGTACTATCATTGATGGAGGGGATGGGGTTAGAAGAGTCTTTGATCCGGAGTGCGGGCGAGTCTCGTCCTGTGTGGGATCCCATGTGGGAGGCTGCTGTGAACCAGATCTCTACTGCTGTGTATCTTACAGCATACTGCTGCTACGTGGATTGGCACCACCACAAGTACAAAAAGCGCAAGTTATCGCATCAAGCAGTCACTCAGGCTACCACTACTACTTCCGGCACTTCGCTCTCATCTACCGATCCAACAGCTGGGTCCTCATCCGACCCCACTACTTCATCCTCATCTGACGAGCCACACACGCCCTCCACCGGATTATCGGTTGATGTTGAACTTGAACGTGCAGTGAAGAAAGCGAAGGTTGGCGACGACAAGTCTCCCAAGGCAAAGGCACTATTGTTTTCATCTAGTAGGATGTACCAGTACGAGCCCGCATTACTATACTATATTGAAGGTCATTTTGTACTACTAGTATGACATGTTGCAATTTTGAAGTGAGTCACTGCTAGTACTAGTAGGAGTTCATATCCAAGGTCGCACGCTCTCAGTCTCAGTAAACAATGAAGTTTGAACTTTGTACCAGCCAGTATTGGCAATGGACAGTGTCCATCCTAGTATAACATCTAAATTTCTTGAATGTGACTTACCAAAGGACATTCTTCCAAACCCATCACAGTCTTCAACATCGCATTTGGACACCCAATCAAGTACTACTACTATCAATACTAGAGAAAACTCACCGGTATGTGCACTACCGAACTTGGTTGGGAAGTCAATTTTACCTCAACCCGAGCACTGCTGTTCTGAGGTCTCCAGCACAACTGGACCATTTATGAACAGTACTATTATCTGCAATACTCCCTCTCCTTCAAGATGCCCATATCTCACAGAACTACTATGTCCGGGGCTTGTCATATCCCGCATTCTGGACCAACATCCGACGATGTTCCCACGCCTCATCCGGACCTCCGAACCTCCTGTCCATGTCTCCGTACCTCGTTTCATTTCCGGCTTTATTTTCCTATGTCTTCATCTCCGTCTTCATTTACTATTTTCTGATAGACTAGTGTTTGACTTTTCTATACCCTCCGTCCACAGCCTCGCATAGCTTCAGACTGCGCTGACTGATTCTCCGTTATGTCCTTTGTAGTATATAAACCCTGTAAAGTCTCTATACTTCCTCAGTCTGAATATTACACATATTAGTCCTTGCACTAGCCTTCACCCTAAGTCCTCATAACAGTTCTAGTCCTCCGACTTAGTCATTATCCATCTCAGGCCTAGGGAGGAATTCCCTAGGCCAGAGCTCCGATCCTCTGCTCCTCCACTCCTCCAAGTTTCCGGAAGTTCCTCCGGAACTTTCCTGCAGTCCTCCGGACCTATTCTGCTTCGGACTTTGTCCTTGCAGCCTTTCCTCTGTTTGCTTCTACTCAGGACAAGTCCTGAGTAGCCATTACACATATCCCTGTCAGGACGAAACTCCATCGTAATTTCCAGAAGTTCCTCTGGAACTTTCCCGCACTCATCTGGAAGTTGCTCGCACTCGTCCAGAAAGTCCTTCCGAAGTTTCCCACGCTTCTCCAGAAGTCCTTCGGACTTCACTGGACTTTCTCCGGACTTCATTCTGAAGTTAAGGGCACATACTCGGGTAAGGGGCGCAGTGCACGAGCTGAAGCCAAGCCCCTTGGAATCAGTCCTACCCTTTTTGCACAGTCTTAACAGGGCTGAGCCATGCATTTTCTCTGGGACAATCTGAACTCCCAGGGCTATTGGCGCTTTGCAAACACACAGATCACCTGTGTCGTTGCACCATTTGACGACACCGGGCATCACGAATTACAGATTTTCTGCGACCACAGCATCAGCAAAAGTTTCAACTCAGGAGTTAGCCTGTGAAGACAGTGATGATGTACGTTCATCCACTTCTCATATGAAGTTTTCTAGTTAATAATGAATTTTCCTTACTACTAGGAATCTACCAACTCCAATGACACCAGTCATAACAAGGAACTTCAAGCCCAACTTGTGTTGAACGTGACGCGAGCACAATGGGACATTTGTCTTGCAGAGAATAAACTTGCAGACTGCATTCTTAAGGAGAACACTGCACTTGGGGTGCTCTATCAGTTCGAGGCTACAGAAGCCGAGAGAAAGTTAGAAGACATCAATATGGACATTGGTTATGTACACCACTCACTTCGCAAAAGCGGTATCATGTTGTACGAGGACTCAGGCTCTGGTAAGCCTCCGAAACACCGTCGCACTTCTGCTAGTAGTAGTCACAGTGAATGGGACGTGACATTACTGCCAGGTACTAGTACTCACTTGAATTTACTCGAACACGACTCACATGTTTTTAAGGATCTGTGAGCAGAATCTGAGCCCGCACAGTGGGACTTGTACCACTAGAAAATTCACAAAGCGGACCCATCGCGATGTGTACTCGCATTATTCAAGTTGTTTATAGTATACTAGTAGTACAGGTGTCTCCTACTGATACATATGTGCCATACTACTAGTACTAGTATCATATTGCCAATGTTATCTTGCCAGTGCATTGTGTTCAACGTTCTGGTGTGTTCAAATTGAAGCTGTGCTACCAGAACCAGACTCCAAGGCAATGAGGAACTTGAAGAAGAAAATAGCACAAGTCAGATCTTGAATAAACCGGCTCACTGATCATGCTGTGTAGCACTATGCCCGGCAACCTTATACTACACATCTGCATCATTATATTACTAAGCCATGACCTAGGGCTACCTAGTGCTATGGGTGCCTGTGCGGCTGTAAGGCACTGTAACATGCTGTAAGCGCCTATAAGAACATACAGTACTGTGCTAAATTTAGAGTTTTGCTAATGTGTATATTTTGGCTCCATTACATGGAATGAGCATGAGTCAAGATACTCTCAGGCAAAAATTGAATTATATGGCTTGTTCTGTGTACTCAAGGTTGCCAAAGTCTGGCTAATTGGTGTCAAGAAGTTTACAGTTAAAGTGAATACTAAATACATTTAAGGCTCAATAATCCAGATATACAGCTCAATGCAGCTATGAACTACTAGATTGCAGGCATCCTTATGTTTCACCCTCAAGCATATACTAGGCTCTAAGCATTAAGGATCAGATAGGCTATCTTGAAGGAGGTATGTATCCAAAGATGATAATGAAGTAGATGAAGACTCTGAAGATATTAAAGAATATATTTTGGCTCACAACAAAGTACCACATAAATTATATTCATATCTCAGCCTACAACTCAAAGGCCAACAGCACCATCAAACATTCATATCACACTATCTGTGACTCACTCATTAAAGCTTATAATAGTTCATGGCACATGTCATTAAACTGCTTCTTCCCTTTGGTATTTCAGAGGCCACCTTCATGCTTCCCAATATCAGTCATCCCCTTCCCATAAGCAAGCTAATTACCATCTGTGCACAACAGCTCATAAAGTGTAATGAAGACTTGGCTAAAATTCATATACAAATTCTCAAAGCCCAGCTGACATCTGTTGCAGATTTTGAATAGTGCTTCTCTCATTCCATTTACAATTATGATTTCAAACTTGGCACATTTGTTCTAGTTCTCAATAAGAAAATTGAGGCAGCCTCAAATGCCAAATGCAAACCCAGATATTTCAAGCCCATGGTAGTAGTAATTTCATGCACTATTAACAGATCATATTGGCTTACTGAAGTTAATGGTGTCATGTCTAAACTCAAGTTTACAGCATTTTGACTTATCATACTTGCTTGCTGTCTAGTCTCAAAGTCATTTAGTTTTTAAATACTGTGAATCTCACTGGTATTGCTCCTATGGAAGAGTAGTTGTGTGGAATCTGGATAGGTGATCAACTAGGACAGTTGATATCTCTAGTAGAAGGGAGGTGTAAGGAAGGCTTCATCTTTAGTACTAAATACTCGCTTCCAACAAGAACTTCAACAATTGTTGACATTGCTTGCTTTAACTCAGTCTTTATTTTATTTTCTGTTTGTTCTTAATGTTTCACATTCTCCCATTATCTATAACTCATGCCACCACTCTATTTATATTTCTACATACATTTCATCTCTTTCATAGTTGCCACTCACACCTTGACAATCTCTTGCAGTATATTATTTCTCATATACCCAGTGAATCAATTCCTATCATTGAACCAAAGTCTTACAGCCAGTGTGCAATGTTTGTTCTATTCAAACTCATCATAGTATTCTCATCTCTATTAATTTATTCTGAACTTCTGCATTCCTCTTTGAAATCAGTTATAGCCTTATATTTACACAAAAATACAAAACACATTACTTTATAACTAAGAAAATAGTTTCTGTTATGACTGAGGTTATTCTTCTCTTAAAAATCAATAATGACTTGTCTCAGTTGAAAGTAGAGTCTATTTTATGAAACATAGAGGAATTAAGGGTTCAGACTATAAAGCTTTGAGGCTAAGTAGAAGAAGATGTTCAAGGTATAACCCAGTATATCTCAATGGCCTCAATATTCTTTGGATTAGAAGTTATGATGCATAACCTGATCTTAAGCTGCAGAGACTCTTGCTATCATCCCTATATGATCTTTTAGTCAGCATAAAAAAAGGCCATACTACAAAAATTACTTTAGTAGATGTTGAGATAGAGCTAGATTATTTTTCTGGCACTATGATTTTTATTTTTGGCATAATTCTGAAACATACAGTATGAGAAAGTCTAGAGAATATTTACATGCATTGTATATAGCTTATGTATGTAATATATTTTTAGAGTTATCCAGAAAGTATGTATAGTAAGAGAATTGGTAGTTTTTTATTATCTCTGTTGCTCTATTCACTTATATTGTAAGAAATGTTTATTACTCATATTCTATACAATGCTGGGATTACTGTTGCAAGGTTTGACAATGCTAACTTGACTGGAACTATTGTATTTTCCAGTGCTTTACATTTTTTTCTGGTTAGAAGCTCGGTACCATCTACCAGATCCTCTATATTATTTCTCAAGTTATTATCATCAGCTTCAATGTTATCACTCCACTCCTTAAGTTATTTCCTCAATCACATTTCCTTCATGTCAGCATAGTATTATTCTCATTTCTATGGAAAGCAGGATGGTCGTACTCATTTTGTCACAGTGACATTTCCCATAATAAGTAAGTGCAAGATTGGGACTCTGTGCACTGCAAGAGCTTCATTTGAATAATATATTGTATTTTCTGGTGCACAGTTCGTGCAACACATGGTTGAGAATTCGTGGTACTGTGTAGTGCAAGATAAATCAATAATACACCATCGCTGCTACGATATCTACCACTCATGTGTCTCATCTTCCTCCCCCTCATCAGAAAACCAAGCAAATAACCCCTCCTCTTCAGCAACTTGGCCATTAGGTAGTAAAGATGTGTCTGGTTCATCCTCCTCTATGAGTGAGTCCAGTCGGTGATGGTCAGATGTGTCTAGTTAGCAACCGACCATTTAGAAAGAGCTTGTTCAAACACATAAAAGATGTACCAAGACTCAGTCCTCCATGTACACCGCCCATATAGTCAGCATCATTGGCACATAACAAATCCCTCTGATTCTTAAGGAGAGGTAAAGGGTCCTCGTTTGTGTTGTCATCAACCATCGGTGGCAGCTGTTCAGCGAGTTGGAGAGAGTGAAGTAAATGTGCCAAACAGATTGGCGGGTGAGTGGAGGCTGACCAAGGTCATCATAACAATGCTGAATAAATTGATTGAGTGCCTGAGGCACCAAGTCGAACACCGGATGATCAGGTTTGACATATACCTGGTGCACATGATCTATGCCGTCCTGATCAATGGTTACCTAGTGTATATAGTATGAAATTGAACTCAGTACCATTAGAAGATTAAAACTTGCCTTAAAATCCATTGCGCCAAATTCTTCGGGGGACTCGTAGATCAGATTCGGCACACCATGAGGGAGAACCTAGTCATTGGTAACATGAGAGTGGCACACATAACGGCTTGAAGTAAATACCAGTACCTTGTTATGATCACGTCTCTTTGCAGTGTTATTGACACAGTCTTGATACCTGTCTAATTCACACTGCAGCCACGGGATGAACACCCATCGAAATACCATGACTTGAAGAACATTGTCGCTGTCATACCAACCACTTACGACGCCTTCGTCAAACAGTGTTTCATAGCCAGGCACAAACCGACGGCATAACTGAGACCAGGCAATCTCAGGCATGATATTCTTCTTGGTGCGCATCCACCGGTGCTATAACATGCCTTGGAGCGATGGATCATACATTTGGCGCAGCATAGTGTGCACATTGGCGATTCCATAGTTCTCAGATCCTGGGTCACTCTGAGCAACCATTGGAATGTCTGGTGAAGCGCCAAGTGAAATGACACCATTGATATCAGTTTAAATGAACTTACAGCCCAGTTTCTCAACGGTGTTGAGATAGTAAGTGAGTATAAGTTGGGGGTTGTGGTTCAAGTGCCAGACTCGCATCCACATGATACGACCAGAGAATGGCTCTATTCCTGTATGCAGCGCGAGACCAAAACGAAGCCATTTATCATGCTGATTGACGGTGAACAGGTCATTCACACCAGCAGCCCAGAATCGTCTCTGCTGAAGCCGGCAAGCTTTCCGCTGATGGACAAGACCTGCCTCATAGGCAGTAAAGTATGAAATGACTATATTCCTGTAATTTCTAGTCAAATTCACTGCAGGTCAGTGACAAACGAATCAAATACCTTGACACACTCATATCTTTCTCATGAAAGAGTAGGGAGACCATTTCTTGTGCACCGGCATTAGGATATGCCTCACGAAGTTCCACCATGGCATCGCGGATGGATTCGATAGTGTGATCCTGTTGCCGAGTATGCTGAAGTCCCATGGCATTACGGATCTCCTTGAACTTCGTGAGACTGCGCATCAACAATCAGAATAAGCGAGATTAACAATGAACAGCGATCAACTGACCCTATTCCATAGCGTGATGTATCGATGACCTTGCACAAGTTTTCTACAATCATCTTGTCCGTCTGACGAGCTTTCCAGAAATGCAGGATATGAGGCATAATCTCCTCAAGAGGCGCTGCCAGTGCATTTGTCAGACTGACATCACAAAAGGTCAATAAGTTCACCTATGAGTTGGCTTCCACTGGTTAGGCATGTCAGGATGCTCAGGAGTTTAGATGGGTGAGGGATTCTACAGTCAGTTTACAATTGAGGCTCTTTGAGGTGTGCCAGGGTACTCACTGGCGTATCAGGCAAATGTAGTAAGTACAAGGGTGTTTGAATGAAGTTGGCGATTCGGGCCGATAGAAATGCTGAGTCAGATAAGGCCACTATGCACGAATGAGGCTGGGTATTCGGTCTGATAGATACTTGAGCAACTCAGGCAGGCAATTCCAAAGGACAAGGCTGGAAGAACGGAGTTTGTGATTCAATAGATATTCAGGCGACTTAGGCAGTGTGGAGAATGGAGTTTGCATTCAGATAGATCCTCATGGTTGCAAGTAGAATAGTGTACTACTGGAATTGCCTTGAAATGAACGGACTTCCGAGAGATTCTCAGATGCCACTGCATGATTGTAAGTAGAAATCACGCTCTGTTGGCCTGCAGCCCAGCACACACAAACAATGGCAGAATGAGGAGGTTCATGCTTAAGTGTGAGAGGTAGTGCAGGAAGTTGGAATGCAGCTTGGTTTGATGTTGATGCGGTACTCAGACCTTCACTGTGACTATGATCACCATACTGCATAAACGGCCTAGCAAGAGTTGCTTTCTTTCCGTGTTTTCCGTTAGACTTCTTTGGTGCTTGCTGCACCTGGCAGGCTCCAAGACCAGGATGATATCACCCTGATATGGATTGTGCGGCTTTCCGGAGCCGCTGCCTTCAACCTACAGTAGCTGGGACTGGAGTCTGGTGCAGAAGGTATAAAATATCAGGGAGTTGGTGTCATTCAAGTCAATTCCCTAGATCTTACCATGGAACTTGTCTCCCAATTCACAGAAGACACTGTTGGCAAAGAAGACCGTGACTGCAAAAGACTGGCTTGCCATCAGCGCATATTCAAGAATGACCTGTTGTCCTGCATGATATGAGAATCATGCAGAACACATACATGACATATTATCCCACATATCTACAGTCTGTTAGCCTTGTCCTCAGACTACACAAAATGTACTTTGAGTATAGACTCGAGTGCAACAGATAGCCTTGTGTGCTCCAATCACACAAAGTACAGTGTTTTGAAGAAAAGTCAAATATGATGGAGAAATCATATATTGACATAGTCTAAGTAATAGGTACACAAAAGCTTAGGTTATTACCTAACTTTTGGCTTATTTACTTTGACTACAAATAACCAACGAGAAAAGTTAAAAACCTACAAAAACCCTAACAAAAAGCCTGTGTTTTGCTTTGTTTTCTTTTATGATTATTCCTACCTTATCTTCCCTATGTTTTTCTTTCATTTCTTTATGTATATGATTCATTGACATCCCAGATGCTTCATAAAATGTACCAGCAAGGTATGATGTCATATGGCTCCACAGATAGTTCTGGCCTATTCTGTTGGTTTCCCTGATGTCACCCATGATGTCATATGATGTCATTGGATGCTAGAATATTCCACTCCACTTGGCTCCGCACATGCTCCACATTGCTCCACAATGAGGTCATTTATGATGCAATTCTGATGTCATTCCTCTTTTTAATCTTATTTCTTGGTACTATACAGTTTTGCTCATCTCATGTATAAAAGGAGAACCAATCTCCACCCAAAAATACAAGAATTCATTTTCCTGTCAAATATCTAAAGAAATCCCCCCCTCACATTCTTCCACTTTCTCTGACATTGACACTCTTTGTGTTAGCCAGAAAGTGCAGACCAAGTAACTAGACTTGTTCTGAGATCATTTTACTCTTTCTTGACTGTACCTATACTGTCTAGTGTGCATCTGATATACATTTCAGAGGACTAGGAGTATCAAGTCAAGCTATTTATCTGTGCCTGCAGATTCCTTTGTTGGACTATCTGCATACATATTTTCAAATCATATAACTCGTAGTTGTACACATCCATTGTATTATTATAGTTGTATAACACACGGTTGGTTATACACTAACATCCTATTTTTTTGGATACATCCTTTGTACTTTACTTCAAAGGAGTCCAAATCAGCATCTTTGATTTGTATTGCATGGTCATACAAATCTTTCTATTTCCCATCAATAAGTCCTTTCATATTTAGGCGGGGGAAATTCTAGCAATATCCGCTACATCCAGTTGCAACCAGTTGCACAACAAGAGACTTATTTGTATCAAGTGTTTTCCATCTAGCCATAGGAAAGGCTAGATATTCCTCTACAAAGTCTACATTATCTGTCTTGCCAGATAAAGTTAGATTTCTCTTGTAGAACATCTACTGTTCTAGGTAGAATCACACCACCGGGCTGTATAGCAGGTAACCTCCCACGAACGACGTGTTATATACCACGAAAGAAGAAAAGTCGTAGACCGCGAACTTGAGGTTGTTTGGCAGCATCTAGTCTTATCAAAAGTGTAATTGTGGTGTCATTGCCTTTTGACCACTTTTATATAAGACACCTCAAGTAAGAAGACACCGTGCCATTACGTTGCTAACATGATTCCTGGCCAGCCAGGTCAGTTAGTATGTGGTGCATGTTACTTAGGATATCGGCAAAAGATTTCATCATTGGTCCGACCTTCAGGTCAGTGCCATAATTACATTGACCAATTATAATGTTAAAGTTGGCCGCCATCTCACTGCAGCTCAGCATTCACCACTTACCCAGAGCATGCAAAGACCTCCCAGCGTGAGTTGTCTACTTCTGGATCCCTCACTCATACACCAAAGCGTGAATGATGCACAGAGGAAATGTGAGTTTTTTTAAAGACAGTGCGTGTCATATCACTGCAGGCATTTTCCCATTTTCCTCCACCAAACATCCAAAAAACATTGATTGAGAAGATAGAAATTTCCCCTCATTTTTCCTGTCAAAACATTGAAAAAAAGTAATTTATGTTTCAAGGATGTTCTGTGTGTGGGACATGATGCAAAAATTGGTCATGTTCCTTCAAGTATAATGCTGTATTTTCCATGTATTGTCTTCGAAATAACAGCTTAAAATAATGTTAATTTTCTTCTGTGTTTTGCAAATATACACAGAACATTTGAAAAACATAGTATATTTCAAAGACATAGAGAAGAAAATTAACATTCTTTTAAGCTGTTATTTCAAAGACAATACATGGAAAATACAGCATTATACTTGAAGGAACATGACCAATTTTTGCATCATGTCCCACACACAGAACATCATTGAAACA
Source organism: Suillus plorans (assembly GCF_016647745.1). Lineage (NCBI taxonomy): Eukaryota > Fungi > Basidiomycota > Agaricomycetes > Boletales > Suillaceae > Suillus > Suillus plorans. The sequence goes on along the minus strand of NW_024537472.1, from coordinate 30,127 downwards.
TAAATTACTTTTTTTCAATGTTTTGACAGGAAAAATGAGGGGAAATTTCTATCTTCTCAATCAATGTTTTTTGGATGTTTGGTGGAGGAAAATGGGAAAATGCCTGCAGTGTATCACAACATTGAAATTTATTTACTAGCTATGATCAACCAACCCCCTGTGATTGCCTTCTCCCAACCATCTGGCAGTGGCATCAGTCGGACTTGTGCACCAGGACCAGATATTCTGGTCCCGCCATCCTGGCATCTTTCACAGAGCTTAGGCCAGCCACATAAGGTTCCTGGTGCCGCAGGATATTCTGCTCAACATGCCCAATATGGTTCAGAATGTGAACGGTTGTTAAGACCATGCACAAAGGGTAGGACTGATTCCAAGGGGCTTGGCTTCAGCTCGTGCACTGCGCCCCTTACCCGTGTATGTGCCCTTAACTTCAGAATGAAGTCCGGAGAAAGTCCAGTGAAGTCCGAAGGACTTCTGGAGAAGCGTGGGAAACTTCGGAAGGACTTTCTGGACGAGTGCGAGAAACTTCCGGATGAGTGCGGGAAACTTCTGGAGGAACTTCTGGAAATTACGATGGAGTTTCGTCCTGACAGGGATATGTGTAATGGCTACTCAGGACAAGTCCTGAGTAGAAGCAAACAGAGGAAAGGCTGCAAGGACAAAGTCCGAAGCAGAATAGGTCCGGAGGACCGCGGGAAAGTTCCGGAGGAATTTCCGGAAACTTGGAGGAATGGTGGATCGGAGGAGCAGAGGAGCGGAGCTCCGGCCTAGGGAATTCTTCCCTAGGCCTGAGATGGATAATGACTAAGTCGGAGGACTAGAACTGTTATGAGGACTTAGGGTGAAGGCTAGTGCAAGGACTAATATGTGTAATATTCAGACTGAGGAAGTACAAAGATTCTACAGAGTTTATATACTACAGAGGACTTAACGGAGAGTCAGTCAGCACAGTCCGAAGCTACGCGAGGCTGTGGACAGAGGATGTAGAAAAGTCAAACACTAGTCTATCGGAAACTAGTAAATGAAGACGGAGATGAAGACATAGGAAAATAAAGCCGGAAATGAAACGAGGTATGGAAAATGAGGAAGTCTAACTCAAGAAGGAACATACAAAGGGACAAGGCATGGAAGATAGACGCGGGTCGGATCTGGATGTCCGGATGTCCGGATGAATGCGTGAGAGGTCCGGGTCCGGAACTCGGGATATGGCAAAAGGCAAAAGGCACGGAAGATAGACGCAGGTCAGATCTGGATGTTCGGAAGTCCAGAGACAGGTGATTACCATAAGGGGATGGGCGCTGATTTAAGGTTTGAGTTTGGACATGACAGATAGTCGGATCTGGAGATCTGGAGATGTGGATATCAGATCTGGCATCCGGATATCAGATGCAGGAGTACAGGGATCCGGATGGATAGAGGATTGGGTCTGGAGACATGGACAGGAGGTCCAGAGGTCCGGATGAGGCATGGGAACATCGTCGGATGTTGGTCCGGAATGCGGGATATGACAATGGTGGGCAAAGCTCTTATATGCTCCACCTCCAGCGGAAACCATCACTTCGGAGATTTCAGCTGTTCGTGAGGGCAACTCACAAAGGACAACCGCGTGTGGTATAATCATCGGTGTTTGTCTTTACATTCCTTCTAGCTTATCTTCAGACCTGAATTTCTTTGCATTAGAATATTTGTGAAGGCAAAAAGGACATTGATGCACATATTGATGCCCCTGGACTTATTGGTCTTGCACTTGACACTGTTGTTCCTAAACTCTTCATGTTTGGAGATGGATTTCCGTGGCGCACCGACAATTTCACTGTCCGGGATGCGGCTTGGGTTGATCTCTCAATGCACCAACCTAATATCCCTTATTTTTTCACGCAGTGTTTAGTCCCCTCTCGATGTGGGCAAAAGGCGCCTACATTTAAATCTAAGCAATTTGCATTATTGGTCATTGTACCAGCAGCACAGTGGGACAAGTATGAGGAGTGGCTAGAGAAACTTGAAGAGGTAAGTCCGACAGCTCTTTCAATGGCTCATACTAAGTGCTATCAGCATCGTTGTTGTCAGTCCAAGGTTCAAGAATTGCCTACTGCTACTGCTCCAGATTCACCTCCTGCTACCTCGACAACTCATGGCTTTTGGGGCACCAATGACTCTGATGGTATCGAAGACTTTGAACCAGAAGGTGCGAAGTCGAATTATTTGGAAGGTACCGGTGATGCAGAGTCAGACTCAGCACATGATCATCTGGTGCCTTCTCTATCAGCAAAGCGGACGCATGTCCGAGCGGATAGTGATTCTCGCTCAAGCACTGTATCCCTCACAAGAAGGCCACCTCATTAATGCGCAAAGGCTCAGACTTACTTTGCCTCCCTGGTCGTGACTACCTGAGAGTGGCGTTGAAGTATGGAGGCAGTACTAATCCAGACATATCTAATAAAGGTGAGTGATTTATTGCTGTCTCAACACACGAAACTCAACAACAGTTTAAATGTACTTTAGTCTTCAACAGGCGTCACGAAGATATCCAATATCATCCCATTCCTACTTGCCCACTCACTGAGGTCCTGAAGACACCGCAATACCATACTTTCGAGCTCAACATTTCAGACTCATATACCAGCCAACTGACGATCGATATACCCCTCCCCAGTATGATAGGGATTGGGGCTTTCAAAACAGCCCATCCTGGGTGGCTCACCCTCTCACCCGTTGTCTCTAGTAGGCTTGGATCATGCACTCAACACGCTGTGGTCGTTAAGTGACCATTCTTTAGGACTCCATCAACTCAGGCTGCCACTACCACATCACTCAAGATTGTGTGTTATTCATCGGCGGACGAGCTCAAACATGTCTTAAAAGAAAGTAAAGTCATGTACTGGGCAAAGTCACTCCTTGACTACATGTGTGAGTACATTGACCACCATATCAGTGCTTCATCAATGCCTCCGCCCTTTGAGATCCCTTGTGTGCGTTTTGTTGATGCCGGTGTAGTTTTGGGATATGGCCAACACAACGCAGGCCCAAAACCAGGAGGAAAGTTAGATACAAAGGCTGGATCTGTTTCCGCTGTTTATCTTCTCGAAGAACACATCTTGTTTGATGATGGCAAGGTGTTCACCAAGTTCATCCACAACATGGACTGTGTTCCATCTCTCGATCAAGATGAATATGGCTATGATCTAGCTGTTTTCCTTGCATTCATGCAGCATCTTCAATATGTGCAGACCGAAGGTTTCGCATTTATTTCCGATTATCAAGGTATTTATTGTCATTTCAGTTTGGACAAGACTGACATACGACTTTAGGGAGTTTAACACTTCTCACAGACCCTCAAATATTGACTCATCCGTGCATATTTCCTATCCCATTCATTCATTTTGATGATGTTTGGTCCCCGGCAGGTCCGTGAGTGAAGGAGGTGACATCTTTGGAGACGGAAACATCAAGGGCATGGTAGATGAGTTCGAGCGCAAGCATTCTTGCAATCAGTACTGCAAATGGCCGGGGTTTGGTTTGCAGCCATTTATTAGCTCAGAGGAGGACAATTAGTATATGAATTGATGACATATTTCTTGGTATAGAGTCTTAGTGTTGTCGTCTACTGGACAATGTCAATGATACCCAACTTCACGATGACGGGACATCTGTTGTGTCATCCTGCGTTCTACGCAAGTATTTTGGGTTTTTCAAGATTTTTTTTTAGGAGTGTACTTGGTCATAGAAGGGGTGAGGTATGATATTCCCTAGTTGAGGGATGCGGATAATACTAGGACTTCCCAACCAGGTTGAACCATTCTACACTGAGTTAAAAGAAAAGGTAGTGTCATATCCCGCGTTCCGGATCCGGACCTATCACACTCATCATTTTCGGATTTCCGGATCCAGCCGACTTCTATGTATCGTCCGGATCCGACCCGCATCTAACTTCCGTGCCTTATCCCTTTGGTATTTCCCTTATCAGTTAGTATGCTTTATTTTCCGTCCCTTATTCATTTCCGTCTTCATTTTACTAAGTTCCGATAGACTAGTGATAGTCGTCCCATATGTTTTCTCCATAGCCTTACATAGCCTCGCACTGCACTGATTGTTTCTCCGTTATGTCCTCAGTAGTATATAAACCCTGTACAGTCTCTGTAGTTTCCTCAGTTCAAATATTATCTTAGACTCTGCTCATTCCCTCCTCCGTCCGACTTGAGTTCTCCTCTCATCGTCCTCTGATAGTCTTAGGATCGACTCCTATAGACTTAACACCTCCGCCTCTACCTTTGGTAGTCCTCCGCTGTTTCCTTTCTAGTTCGGACATTGTCCGGATTAGTCTTATCACTTGTTTCCAAATGTCCGCCGGAATTCCCGCGCATCAGACATCGGACTCCGGACATCGTCCAACAACCTTTGGACATCGTCCATTAGCCTTCGGAAGTTAGGGGCACGTACTCGGGTAAGGGGCACAGCGCACGAGCTGAAGCCAAGCCCTTCAGATCCGACCCTTGAGCACGTTCTTAACAGGTAGACCCAGGCCTCAAATTAAGCCAGCAGCTTAAGTGCTTATATCATACTGCCTCCGAAATACGGGTGAGTCGAAAAAATATAATAAAGAGAGGTCCTTTGGCATCCATAAGGTGTTCGAAGTCCTACTGCCTAATATGGATGTGTGACGCCAAGAAACGAGCACGGCCATCCTGCTTTCCATACATTTCTGAATCACCCTGCTTCTTTTTCTGTTGAATTCATGGATAATGACCTTTGCAACAAGGTTGATGGTATGTAGGAAGTACAGAGTGTGTGTCACTTATTCTCCAATGCTTAGGAGATTCATTGTAAGTTCATCAATTATTGCATCATTGTTAGATATATTGTTGCAGATGATACATAGTCTATATACTTATAAGTCAAAATATTTCAAAATATTTTTTGCTTACCTTTTGTGTGACTGTAAAATCTTGCAGAACTTCCTGAAATGCACTTATAAGTTCTTCATCTGTCATATTAGTATAAATACTTCAATATTTATAAGTACATTTTATCTTCAGAACTTTAACGATATCTAAGGATGTCCAATCATCAGTAGTGAAGTTGATTTCTTCTTCATACTCCTAGTAAATCTTTAGTTTTTAGATGAATTACAATCATGTTATAAAACTCACTTGTAACAATGCATTGATGTGTCCTTACAAAAACAAGCTGAACATCTTGTAAGACAGCCACAGCAGATGATATGTAATATTCTGGTTGTTCTATTTTCATAAAAAACTAAAAACCTCTATCTTTAACTATTGAAAATAGATATAAGTTTTCTGATACCCAATAAACAATTTTGGCTTTGTTGGGCTTAATTGATCGACTCAAGATACTATCAGAATTCTTATACTTGAATTTCACACATATATATTAATAGTAAGAGTATGTTATTTTGTACTATCACTGAGTCTATTGGTATTAGCTTTTTGTTTGTTGAATGTATCTTATATAGCTTTGGCTTTGGCTGAGATTTTGGGTACTCACTTAGAAGTATTAGACTTGAACATGGTTACAGTGAAAGTTGGGTCATTTTTGCTAGTGTGGGTTCATACAATATTAATGGACCTTACCCAGTTAGCAGTAAGTAAAGCATAGGTCATCTATCACAATAAAATTCAGCTACCCAATATACTCTTTTCTTTCATAACCATGCAGACTATTAAATTATCTTCTAATCTGGATCCATATACATACAGCATCATGTGACATATGTTCTTCTGATAGCCTAATACAATAATTTGCTATGAAGACTATTTAAGCTCATTTCAAACCTATTTCTGTATAGCACAGTGTCTCCAATAATGATGCTAATGTTTTACAGACTATCCCTTTTGCATTTGTACAATTATTAGTGTTCAATCAGATCATTAAAGACATCAGCATGAGTTTGATAGTTAGTATTTTATTATTTGTTGTTGAATTTATGGTTTCATGTATGTAGGCTTTGCACCTGTGTCTGCACCTATTCAACCATTATTTCACTCACAGATAACCTCATTTCAAGCTTTGATTCTTGACAAATCAAGGAATAATAACTCCTTCATGATATAACTTATTCTATCTGCTATCTGGCTCATCATTACTAATATGTTATATGGTCTGCATTATAAGCATGCTCATTCATCTCCTCTACAGTAGAGCTACTATCTTCTTGATTCTTCTCTATGATTTCTAAACCTTTGTAAATAGAGCAGATCAGATAAATCAAATATTCTTGAGTTATTTTGCAAAGACCTTATACCTCAATGAGTATATGTAGTTATTTTGGAGGCCAACAACATCAATTGCCCTTATAAAACATCATATATATGTAGGAGTACTATGTTTTTAAAAGAACAACTTTATAAACACTTGTATTACACTTGGTCCTTAACCATCTTAATATCAATCTAATAACTCTACTAAAATATACATTTCATTTATTATATCTTATAGTATCTTATACTAACTTTGTGGATACTAGCTTCTTCTATTGTATACATTATGAGCCTTAGGCTCTAGTTAGCTTAAACAATATATAAAGCAATAAGGTTCCCTTCATGTTCATTTGATAAATCAATATAAGTATATATAGTTTCTATTATAAATAATGAGAAAAATTAATCATACTTTAAAATTGACAAACTTAAAAACTTTTCTAAGCTAGTAATGAGTTATCAATTTGTATTAGGCAAAGAAGGTCTATAAAACCACTGTGGCAGTAAAACCAATTCTCTCAATATTGCTAAGTTTACTAAGACAATACCTAGAGTAGCAGTTTTCAAAATGCTCACATTGGCAAAGATCAGCAAAGATCATTAGTATAAAAGAATAAATAAAAAAGAATGTACAAACCAAAGTCATCATTAACTAGAAACTTTTACTATAATTCAAAGTTTCTACTTTGGAATAATATTATATATCAAGGTTATATATTATCATAATGCTCATATCTAGGTTAATAGTAACAGCTACTATAGTGAGTGATATATCATTTTGAGTATCTTTATTAACTTACATATTTTTAAAATTAATTATCCTAAGTACTTTCATACTATATATATCTTATCTTAAATTGAAAACTATAATGACCTTAAGTTACTGTGCAATATAGTAGATAGTGATTTATATATTCACTATACTCTGAGTATTACATAGATAAACAGAATAATTTTACTTTCATAAGAACTAATAGTAAGAAAATAATAAAACTTAGTTACACAATTCATTATATAATGTATTATTTAAGTTTTGAATTGTTTTCTCAAGTGAAATTATCTTCTCCTATATCTAAAATATAATAATTAATAATGAGTTTAGGTAAATTAAATTGTATTTAATATATAATTTAGCTACTGCAATATAAGTATTTGAATAGTTGAAAATTATAACTTTTATAGATTTCATTTCTTATTAATAACAATAAACTTAGAAATTGGGGAACTACAAGGGTAAACCTATAAGTATAATTAAGCCAAGACAAATGCAGATGAGTACAGAACATTTATTGTCATTGAACACTTAGTATTTAGTGTCAACATTAGGACTACCGCTAACACACACATAGTGTTTAAGTTTCACCTCTAGCACACAGTTGAACACCTAGCATTTGACTCTATGGATCTCCTCACTGTCATTGAGCACTTAGTGTTTGACATCAAGACTGCTGAACATGAAGTTGATGTTACATGTCGACTACACATATCTATCATGATCATGTTATTGACCCTGGATACTATGAACTTGACTCAAATGTTGCATGCCAACTATTGTCAACTGCATATCTAGTTCTTTCAGTGTTCTGTATCTTTTGTCTCAAAATTTTATTTGCTTTTACCTTCTATCCAATGGAGTGTCAAACATATAGGTGTGGTAGCCAGCCTATGTCAATTAATGTGCTCTTTGAGTGCTGTAGCCATTGCAATAGCTTTTTGAAGCACACCAGCAGGGAACACAATAGTATTTTGATGCACCCTCCCCTTCTCCTCTTAGCCCTCCATCCACATTTAATTTCCCTTGGGGTTTTCCCTGAGATTGGGGGTGCTAAATTCATATAGTCCCTTATATCTTTTGTTACAACTGGGGTTGTTCTTTTCTACAATGACTGAATAGTCAAATCAAGTGTAGAGCAGAGTCTTCCTATGAATATAGGATCAAGATTCTAGGCTAAGGACAGTGTTAGGGACTGCCTTAGAATGATGGTTTCAAGACTACTAAGGTAGATTCCTTAGTAGAGGGTGTCCATATAAAACCCAGTAGATTAAAGTGGAGAATACAAGTGGTAACTACTGTACTTAAATAGTCCATATGGTGCGCACAGACCAGGCTAGGTATCCCGCATTCCGGACCAACATCCGACGACGTTCCCATGCCTCAAGTCCAACAATTCTCAGCTCTCTGTTCCCATCTAGCTCACTATTGTCCTGAATTATGTAGGTCACTATGGCAATACAATTACTGTTGAGGATGTTACTCAATGGACAGGTGTAAGTATTGGCTCAGTAGTCTAAACTCATTATGTGATGATTGTAGTACTTAATACTCATGACAAATGAATCTGCTGTCTAGCAGCTTACTCTGAAAACACTAACCTGACTTGTAAATTTGCCTAGTTATGAACTTGTTCAGAGTGACTTTTTGGCTATTGATGGTCCAATTATGAATCTTTTTATAAAATCTGATTATTATAAAGAGATATTTTATAATAGGAAATCTATGTATTCCTTAGGCTATCAAGTAACTTTTTCCTTGTTGATCATTCTTTTGGTTATTCTGAGAGTGTCCACTATAAATTTGCTTCTTTATTTACTACATATTCTCCTAAGGAAAATGACATTCATTCATCAAAAATTAAATCATATATACTCTGCAGTGTATCACCAGAGACTGGACTAACATGACATTTGCCATAATGCCTTTGTATATAATCAAGGTGGCCAGACACTAAGCACCCGCGATAGTAAAAGGGACAGCAAAAACTGTCATTCAAGAACACACAAGGCCAATCTTTGCAACACCTAAGTGAGAGCGCATATTTTTTAAAATGTGTGCTTTTGATTTTCTTCTTTGCCTTCAGATCATTTTCTGGGATCTTAAATGAGACAGTGCATGCATTGCCAATATTCTTGCATGACCTGTAAACAACTGAGTCAATTTCTAAGAGATTTGATTGTGACTTAAGTACCTTGAATCAGAATGAAAACTTGAAAAAAGTACTTAATTTTTGCATTAATCACTGCAAGTTAGCTCCAAATTTTTATGTTCAAACTTGAGCTGTTGTGTTTCCATTAAAGTCATGATGTATTGCTCCATTCAAGAAGCCTTAAAATAAACAGTTAACAAAGAATTAGAAGATATTCAATTACTACCTCTCTAAGGTTGGTATTTTTTAATGATTTTAAATTATTTAGATTCATGTTCATATTGAACACACATTTTCTATCTTGAAGGGACATTTCTGAAAAGCAATAATTAACAAAAAAAACAAGACAGTTAAAAATATAAAAGTGATACAACAACAGACAGCTCACATAGCTTCATCTGATACTGAGGCACTGCTATCCTGCATCATCTGATAGAATTAGATTTTTGAGCACCTACAAATGTATTTTGTGCACTCATATATCCACTTCATGAATGCAGATCTCAACATCTTTATCCTTCTGTTGATGCCAATAATTAAGAGCTACTTGAGATACTTTATACTCCTAGGTTAAGTGAAGCCACTTATATTTCTTTGTCTCATAATAGTACTCAGACTTTATCTCAAGCTTTGCAAGGAACTTGAAATCTAAACACCAGCACATGCTCCAAGTCTAGTGCTAGTGCCAGACAATCAAGCTCCTGACACATCATTTATTATGAAGCTCAACAAACCTACCTACCATCAACATCATTAAGCATGCTACTAGAGAGAAGCTATATTGTATGATGATGCAGAAAAGAGATGGTATTTCATTAGTGCAAAAAAATAAGAGGCTATTATTAAGAAGACCTGGATTTCCATCATCAGTCAAGGTGAATCCTCAATACATTATACTATCCACTGACACTTTTTTAAAGTCCAATATAAATTATTTTGAAAAAAGAAAGCTCTTTACAAAGAACTGATATCCTGCATGTCAAACATATAGTAGAAGTTTAGAGATTATGCTGCAATTATGGTTTAGACAGCTCTTAACTTATAGCTACTCATCTCTGCAAAACATAGAGAGGAGGTAGCATACAAAATTGCAGTAGTTCTCATCCTACTAAAGGATCTTAATTTTTTGCCCAAATTTGAATTAGTGTATTTTTATTTTATTTTCACCTGTTGCTAGCACTTATTTTACTTCACTAAACTTAGGATGATGATGACATCAAACAATGTTAGTTTTTAGAAGTCAACACTTTATTGAAATAATCATCAACATTATATGACAAAAAGGCTCTATATGTGTATATTGATCCACTTTGACTTTACAGCACCTTTGCCCTTGGTAGGGCTGTAGTACAGAATGCAATTAAAACACATTATATGAGCAGATTTGAAGCTGTCAATGCATTGGCTAAACTGTTCTATGACACCTACAACATAATTATGATATTAATTAACACAATTAGGGCAGATCCAATTCTAAGAACAAGGTATGAGAGACTTTAGCATTTGATAGTAGCATAGAGTTACAAGTGGATTAGTCTGTATGATAATAATGTTAAGTATATGACTTCTATATGACTTCAACAATCTGTAGATAATCTTTGCAATTTTTGACCAATGTCATGAATAAACCTATTTTTGGTGTAGTGACAACTAGGATAACATATTATAAACTAAAAGTATGTACTAACTAAATTATGAGTGCTCCATTTTCTTTAGTGATATTTGTGTATTTCATTATTATCTTAGCTAGCCTACATGATAGGGTTGAAAATTGAGTATTAAGAAATGAAGCTGCTTTGGTCTGGATAAGTTAGAAAGTGGGCTTTATATGCTAGTTATATTATAATCACTTTAGTGGGTATTTTATGATCTGTGTTTGGCAAGGTTATAGAGTGGTAATTTTTAATTTCAATGTATTCCTTTTTATATATAGGTTCTATACTTGTTGTGTGAGTTACTTCTTTATTTAGAATGTAAGCAACTCCTACTAAGTTGCCTAATATAAGTCTTAAATGTTCTGTGTATATTTCAAAAACACAGAAAAGAAAATCAATATTATTATAAGCTGCTATTTAGAAGACGATAGATGGAAAATACTTCAAGGAATATGACTAATTTTTGCATCATGTCCCACACAGAAAATCATTGATACACAAACTAATTTCTTTTAATGTTTGAATAGGTAAAATAGGGGGAAATTTCTATCTTCTCAATCAATGTTTTTTGGATGTTTGGTGGAAGAAGATGGAAAAATGCCTGTAGTGACTAATATTTCCAATTATCAGATCTAAAGCAAATGATACATGTAAATATGGTTTGATTGAATGAGAACTTACAAATCTCATAGGTACTTCTTCACTTGAAATCTGGATCTTGAATATCTGTTATGTATAATGTTGTGTAGCCTATGTCTTTTGTAATGATTTTTGATAACAGAGATAAACTTGATGGATATTCCAAGGCTGAAATCATTAGTAGCAGTGATTAAATTACTCTATATTAATGTTTTATAGATTTCCAGGCTGCCCCAAGGTACAAACTCCTCTCAATTAAAGAATTTCCTAATTTTAAAAAGAGATCCTTAACTTTCTACTTATGGTTTGAAGATTATTAGCAATGAGCAAGATAGCACAAGTAAGTCATAGAATTGAGAGCACGAAATATGATGCAGAGTGATGGCCTTGCAAGTGTCACACAATGTATGGCTCAAAAATCTCAAGAGTCCAAAAACAAACATTTTAATAAATGCTACAAAATTGTAGGATAAAAGCAGAAAAAAAAAAGACAAAACCCTGTCACAGAAATCACAGCTATTAGCCTTTAAATTTAATTGTGTTTTGTTGAGTCCTGTGTGTGTATTGTATTTGCTTTTATTTGTCTAAGGTTGATTTACTTTTATTTATTTCTTCCTCTTTTCTTCTCTCTCCACCTATCTGGAAACCCGCCGGGGATATGGTGGGAAACACTGAGTGAATCAAACAATAGGTGAAAGGACAAGACTGTGAATATTCAGAGTGTGATATAAATGGGTAAGTGATGGTAAGTGGTTAACCCGAGCCTGAGGGGAACATCATCTAAATGGAGTAATATATAGGGGAAGTCATGTGATTGAAGGATGTCGTAAGCAGCAGGCTTACACCCTCCCAACTTTTAAAACTTTCATTTGGTGTTGTACTCTTCTAGCACTTCGCAACCTTCTGACTCCTGTCCTGCCGGCCATACATCTGCTTCAGGACCATAGCTGTGCCAACGTACGAGATATCAGAAGCCGTGTCCTCGAGGTCTCTTCTCTATAATCTTCTCTATCTCCCATTCTTCAGCACCAGATGTTGTGATGAAGGGTTTTGGCCATTTTTGTTCACGTGAGGGATACAAGTCCTTGTCGTTTTGGATGTGGCCCTTCAGTTCTGAAGCATGGAAGGTGGGCAGGATATTGGTATGTGCTGGCATGTCGAGCATGTAAGTTGATGTCCCAGGGTTCGCCAATACGATCTTGTAAGGCCCATTGAAGTGTGGCATGAACTTTGCTATCCTTCTCTCGTTTCCGTGGAGGCATTCACGTCTTCGATGGGCTGTGGAGAGATACACCAAGTCTCCAATGTTGAACATAGGTTCATCATCCTATCTTTTGTTTGTTGTGTTTGCTTGTCTGATTTTATTGCCAGTAGTGCATCCTGCGCATCTGCTATGTCGGTCTTTAGTTTCATGATTGCGTCTAGCGCGTTTGATAGATCAATTGGGAACATCTCGTGAGTATGCTGTATGTCTTCCGGTATTAGTGGTGGCAGGAGTCGTGGTGATCTCCCAAGGTGCAGGTGAAAGTGGGAGTACCCTGTCGATGTGTTAGTGAAGCACATCATTCAGAATCTTACTTTTGGCAGTGCATCAACCCAGCCACTTTGATGGCGATCTACGAAGAATCAAAGTGCCTGGTTCACCGTTTTGTTTGTCTGTTTGCTTGCGCCATCTGTTTGTGGGTGGTATGGCATGGACATCTTCAGGCGGACACCAGTCAGCTTATGGAGGGCCTTCCAGAACTTGCTTGTGAAGATTTTGTCCCTGTCAGACATGATGTTCAGAGGGAGACTGTTCTCGCAGTACCAGTTGTTGAAGAATAGGTTGGCTATGTCCTGTGCGTTCATGTCCATTCAGCATGGTACCAACCTTATGTCTGCTCCTAGGCGATCCGTGATGGTCATGATGCTGTCGAATCCTTGTTCTTTCAGTAGAGGGCCGATGAAGTCAATCACTATTGATTTGCTGCAACCATCAGGCACTGGTAGTGGGTGAAGAGGGCCTGGTGGTTTCGTGGTTCGGTTTTTGTTTCTTGTGCAGTTGGTGCATGATGGTATATAGCTTTCTTTGAGATCCTTATGCATGTTTGGCCAATAGTACAAATTTCTTAGGGCTGCATATCATTTGTCAATGCTGAAGTGGCCAAGGTCATCATGGGCCAATCAAAACAATGTTTCGCGAAGGTGTGTCATATGTGGAATGACAAGTCGATCATTCAGATACAGTAGTCCATGTTCTTTTCATAGGCCTGGGAGGGAGCTGACCAGTCTGGATAGCTTCACGTACCACGGGTCTGTGAGGCAGCTGTTTGTTATATCTTTCATTAGTGTCGTGTTGGGTGTTATGGATAGCACTAGTGCCATCGGTTTCACATGGTTTGTCAGTGTCTGCGGAATGTTCATTGCTTGTCTTGTGTATGTTGGTATTTCTTCTGGTTCGGGAGGTAATCTTGATAAGGTGTCCACTACCTCGTTTTCTTCTCCAGGTATGTATTTATCATAAAGTTGTATTGTCTGAAAAATCCCTGCCAATGAGCTTGCCATCATGAGAGTTCTCATTGTGTCATGAAGCATTCCAGGGTCCTATGGTCAGTGTACACTGTGAATGGCATACCTAATAGTTCAATTCTCCATTTCTTGAGTGCTTGCACTATGGCCAGGAGTTCTTTCTCATGGACGGGATAATTGAGTTGCGCATTGCGCAGCTGCATTGAGTCAAATGCAACAGGTCATGCAGTTTTTGCTGTCGGTCCATAGCTCAGCATAGCACCTGTGTGCCAATCGCTAGCGTCACAAGTCACAAATATCTGGTTCTGTTCTAGGTTGTTGTGATTGATGGTAATCAGGCAGTCACGCCCAATGATGAGCTTTTTGATGCTGTCGAATGCCTTCTGGTGGTGGCTTGTCCAACCGGGCCACTCCAATTCCGCGGATTTTGTCGTCAGAGATGTCAGTATTCACGTGTGATCCACAAGGTGAGGCAGCAACTGTTCGAGGTATCTTACAAGTCCGAGGAACGAGCAAACATTGCTTGTTGATTTTGGCGCGGGCCAGTCTAGGATATGTTGTGCCTTTGAGGTGTCTGCTTCTATTCCTTGTGCTGAGATGCGGTGTCCTAGGAACTTGATCTCTGTGCAAAAGAGAGAAGTCTTTTTGGTGAGCAGAAGAGGCTCGCTTTCCTGAGCGCTTCCAGTACCAGTTGTACATTTTTCACGTGTTCGGCTACTGATTGGGACCATATGATGATGTCATCTAGGTACACGTGGCAGATCTTCCCAATCAGCGGTCGTAAGGCGATGTACATCCTCTGCTGATGGGTTGCTGGTGCATTCCTTCTGCCTTGAGGCATCACCATCCATTCGTGAAGACCTTTTGGCATGTTGATCGCTGTGTACTTGATGTCGTCGGGATGGATACAAAATGAGTTTGTCATATCAAATTTCCTGAAAATCTTACCTTTTGCACAGTCTCGCAGAATCTCATTAATTTGTGGCAGTGGGTGGTTGTCTGGTATAGTATTTGCATTTAGCGTGCAGTAGTCATTGACCCACCTAGGTAGAGCCATTGGATCCTTCTTTGGGATCAGGAATGCTGGTGATACGAAGGGACTCGACGAGGGCCTCAGGTGACCTGCTGCCACATGTTGGTCCAGTAGGGCTTCCCAAGCTTCGCGATATTTCCGTGGAGTGTTGTAGCAGCGGCATTGTATTATCTTGTTGGGGTCCTTGAGTCAAATACGATGGACCACGTCAGTTGGGAGGTGGTCAATGTGCGGTATGTTGTCAGGGAAACGGTCCTCGAACTTCCGGCGCATTTTGGCATCCAGTCATTGTAGCTGTTCTTTGTTTCTTGATGAATGCTAGAGTATCAATTCATTGACGAAGTCTTGAGGCGATGTTCGGGGCCTTGCTAGTTGTGTGTTTTTTCATTGTCACTTAGGCGCATATCTAGGACAGAACAAAGCTCATTGATAACACCTTTACGTAGATGTAATACATCATGATGCAAGGGAAGCGGGACTGGTATGTGTTTCATGTACTTGGGGGAATGTAAAAGGTCATATTGACAATTTTTGTCGATGCAGGTCCATAAAGTGTGATCTATAATGAGAGAATTGTGTGATAAGAATGGCCCCCCCAGAAGCAGGGGCACTACAAGCTTGGGCATGATAATTGCGCGTATCGTACGCAAACACCAGTCATGATTAACAGACGATGGAGACAGATCAACATATTTGTGAAATTTCAAAGAGGAATTGGAGTCAGCAAGAAACACTGAGCTCGCTTCAATCACAGTATGCAGTTTGCGTCTTCGTAGACCAAGTCTCATTACAAGCTCGTCGTCAATAAGAACTAGGTGTGACCCATGGTCAATCAATGCGTCTATGTGCTCAAAAGAGGTAGAGGAAGGCCCCGTCAACAGGCAGGGTCAAATAAAATGGGGAGTTTTGAATGGAGCTACGTACATGTCATCATCAGAATCTGATCCTTCTTCGATCACAGAGGAAGGCATCACCGCTCCGATGGTGATCACGGTAGCGACAGGTTTTGTTGGTTTGGATGATTTGGGTTTGGCCACGGCTGTGTCTCCTTCCGTCAATGTTTTGTATGTGGAAGGGTTAGGTGGGCCATTGGTACATTCCCTTGATCAGTGGGGGACATAGAATTTTTGGCATTTGTAGCAGTTGCTGTGCTCGTTGAGCAGGGCATGCTCGGTCTGTGTCAGAGGTCCGAGACGAGCCGAGGAGGACGAGCTGGATGCACAAGTGTTCTGGGATGATGTTCTTCCTGTCTGTTGCATTGTACGTCTAGAGGCCTTGTAGAGCTCTTCCGCTATCTTTCTGTGTGAAGCAACTTCTTCAAGGTGTTTGTCGTCAAGTTGTTTGACTTCCTCAATCCATTTCTTTAAGTCAGAGTCGTGGCGAGCTTGGCTCTGAGGACGGGGGTAGTCAACTCATTGGACATATTTGCTTCAAGCTGGTTGCACAATTTTTCGTCTGACAGGTGAGCTGTGTTGCCGTATAGTAGCGCGTTGAGGTTCTGTAGTTCGAGAGCCCATTTGTAGAAGCTTTGGTTGCCTTGTTGTGAACCTAGGACCTTCTTGCATAACTTGGAGTCCCAGTGGGTTTCTAACCACGTGTTAAGACCGTGCACAAAGGGTAGGACTGATTCCGAGGGGCTTGGCTTCAGCTCGTGCGCTGCGCCCCTTACCCGAGTATGTGCCCTTAATTTCAGAATGATGTCCGAAGAAAGTCCAAGGACATCCGAAGCGCGGGAAAGTTCGGAAGGACTTTCCGGACGAGTGTGGGAAAGTTCCGGAGGAACTTCCGGAAATTACGATGAGGTTTTGTCCTGATACGGATATGTGTAATGGCTACTTAGGACAAGTCCTAAGTAGAAGGAAACAGAGGAAAGGCTGCAAGGACAAAGTCCGAAGCAGAATAGGTCCGGAGGACCGCGGGAAAGTTTCGGATGAACATCCGGAAACGTCGGAGGATCGGATGAGCGGATGAGCGGGGATCGGATAAGCGGATAAGCGGATGAGCGGATAAGCGGAGCTCTGGCCTAGGGAATTTCTCCCTAGGCCCGAGATGGATATTGACTAAGTCGATAGACTAGAACTGATGTGAGGACTTAGAGTGAGATCTAGTGCGAGGACTAATATGATATTCAGACTGAGGAACTACAGGACATATACAAGAGTTTATATACTAAGGAAATAACGGAAAGATCAGTAAGCAAGCGTCCGAGGCTATGTATGAAGCATAAGCAATGTTATCAAGCGCGAGTCGGAAATGAAGCATAGGTTAACGGATCAGTAAGCATATCGGTAGTAAGTATAACCGAGATACCGAGGACAAGGAATACCAAATAGAGGAATAGGCTGTGTTAACGTTATATGCACAGGAATTGAATTAGGAAGCTTATCGTATATCGGATCAGATCAGATCGGACCGGATCGGACCGGACGTCCAGATGAGACGCGTGGATATATGGGATATGACATTAGGGTGATGGGACAAAGGATGACTGATGCAGGCTAGCTGAGGTATGGAGGTAAAGGGATGTGGATGTGGATGTGGATGTGCAGGGGTGCGGGGATCCGGATGGATAGAGGACTGGAGACATGGATAGGGTGTCCGAAGGTCCGGATGAGGCGTGGGAATATTGTCGGATGTAGGTCCAGAATACGGGATATGACACCACGTGTCCTTCAATGCCGTTATATACTGTGGGAAAGTTCCAGCGTCTAGGGTGGCTTTCTGTGTCAGATACCATGTATGCAATCGTGTGTCGAGCATGCCGAACACAATCATTTTTACTTGATTCTTTTCCTCTATTTCTTTGTGCATAAAGTAGGTTGTGCATGTGTTATCCCAGTCATGTGCGGCTTCAGGTGTTAGTTCACCTGCCAGCAGCTTCGGTGGCTTGCTTGGTGCTGACTGTTCAACATCGGCCGATTTCATTATGTTACATGAAAGAGGATAAGGTATTGTCGTATCTGTGTCTGAGTCTGATGAGGAATCATAGCGGATATGTTTGGTGGTAGGCAGTTAAGTAGATGGTTGGGTGGATGGTTTTCCTCATTTAGGAGGCAGTTTGACGGTTTGTGAGATGGGTGGTTAGCCCGGTGGTTTGAGAGGGGGTTCAATTCGAAGATACACAAGTATTGTCAGTTTCAAAAAAAAGTGGAAACCCGCCAGGGATATGGCAGGAAACACTGAGTGAATCAAACAATAGGTGAAAGGACAAGACTGTGGATATTCAGATGCTTTCCTTTTAGGATTGAATACACTTGTCACCAAGTAGAGCAGACTAGGCAGTGCATGACTACAACATAAATATATCAGTTTGGAGCCACATGGCACCACTTTGTGTTGTATACCTACATTATTTCACAATTCTGACAGTCTCACTGAATTAAATTAACTGATAAGTTCACTGATTAGCCTATATTACATTTATTTTTCTGTTCCACAGAAATATTAGACATATTATTGAGTTGCACTAGCTTAGACCTTTTTTCTCAGACAGGGTCAATTTTCCAGTCTGTCATATCCCGCATTCCAGACCAACATCCGATGATGTTCCCACGCCTCATCCGGACCTCATGTCCATGTCTCCAGACCCAATCCTCTATCTGTCCGGATCCCTGTACTCCTGCATCTGATATCCGGATGCCAGATCTGATATCCACATCTCTGGATCTCCGGATCCGACCTATGCTTCATATCCAAACCCAAACCTTAAATCAGCACTCATCCCCTTATGGTAATCACCTGTGTCTGGTCTTCGGTTATCTCTGTTTCCCTTTTGCTTATTGATCCTTGTATGACTTTCATCTCTGAGTTCATTTCCTATGATCCATCTTATTTTCTAATACATTTCCACATGTTCGTACATAGCCTTACCCCTCTGCTTACTGATCTGCACAGACTTGCCTCTAGTATATAAACCCCAGTAGATACTCCTGTATTTCCTTAGTCTGAATATCACATATTAGTCCTCACACTAGTCTTCACACTAAGTCCTCATATCAGTTCTAGTCCTCCGACTTAGTCATTATCCATCTCAGGCCTAGGGAGGAATTCCCTAGGCCGGAGCTCTGCTCCTCCAATCCTCTGATCCTCCGCTCATCCAATCCTCCATTCCTCCGAGTTTCCGGAAGTTCCTCTGGAACTTTCCCGCGGTGCTCCGGACCTATTCTGCTTCGGACTTTATCCTTGCAGCCTTTCCTCTGTTTGCTTCTACTTAGGACTTATCCTAAGTAGCCATTACATGTATCCGTATCAGGACAAAACCTCGTTGTAATTTCCGGAAATTCCTCCGGAACTTTCCCGCACTCATCCGGAAGTTTCTGGCACTCGTCCGGAAAGTCCTTCTGAACTTTCCCGTGCTTTGGATGTCCTTCGGACGTCCTTGGACTTTCTCCGGACATCATTCTGAAATTAAGGGCACATACTTGGGTAAGGGGCCATGTAAATAGTAAGTAAAGTGTCAGGAATAATACTATGAGTATGATGACACAATAAGACACATAAAAGACATAGAAATGTGTACTGTACAGGTGAATAATCATATAACTAACACTCCTCCCTGATTGTGCACCTCTCACAATCAAGAGCTCCCCCCTAATAGGACAAGTCCCATCATTTGACAGAACAAGTCCACCTTGACTCGAGGCAGGGCCTTGGTCAGAATATCTGTAGGTTGCTCTGCAGTGAGGACAAAGGCGGAGGAGATTACCTGTTTGTCTACCTCATCACACAGCCAGTAAAAGCACAAGTCCAGCTGCTTCATATGTCCATGATGCTCCGGGTGCTTGGCCACAGAGATAGCAGACTGGTTGTCTATCCTGAGAACAGACGACGCGCCCGCTGGGAAACCCAATTCCAACAGCAGTTTGCACATCCACTTGATCTCCTTACCTGCCTCAACTGCAGTGATGTACTCTGCCTCAGTAGTAGACAGAGCAATGACTCCTTGAAGCTTGGAGCTCCAGGAGACCGCACTAGTGCCTATCTTGACAAGATAACCGCCAGTAGAGCGCCCAGTGTCTTTGCAACCGCCATGATCAGCATCAGAGAATGTGGAGAACAACTCAGTGGAGTGGGGGTCAGGCTTGTAGACAAGCACTTGGTTTTGATATAGCGAAGGAGGTGCTTGACAGCCTGCCAGTGGGCGACACCTGGGTTTGAGTTGAATCTGGCAAGGACACCTACAGTGTAGGCAATGTTAGGTCGAGTGGTGGTGGCTAGATACATCAGAGCACCAACAGCAGCAAGATAGGGCACACCACACATGAAAGACACCTCCTTAGCAGTTTGAGGCAATTGAGATCGAGAGAGACGGAGATTGGGGGCAATGTCCATGGGATATGTAGATGCTGGGGAAGCAAACTCGGTCATGGGAGAGGTGGTGCCATCCAGAAATGCAGTGTTATTGGAGTTGATAGAGGTGTAGAAGAGAGGAGAGCCCTTAGGTCGACAGAAGGTCATGTGAGAAAAGGATATATCGACATAGAAGCCGCAGTTTTGTGTTAAATACAGGACTGAGAGGAGATTGTTATGAAGATCAGGTATATGCAAGACTCAAGTGAACTCGACCACTCTAAGACTCTTTACCTGGCCCACAGACACAGGATTAAAGACCACTGACTCCACCCCAGCTGAATAGACAATAGTAGAGTTTGCCAGTTGAATTGGCATACATTTTAGGGTGTAATTGCGAATATAGTGGCGATGTGGGGTCATATAAGAAGTGGCCCCTGTGTCTGCATTCCAATCAACGTCAGCATCGAGCTAGAGTAGAGGACTAGAGGAGTCAAAAGAGCGAAGACTTGCATTACCAGCAAACTCAGTCACATTCTGGACAGTGGAGGACATGTTTGCAGATGCAGGGACACTGGAGGACACATTGGACAAGGCATTGGATCCAGGGGAGGGCTGGGACATGGTAGAGGATGCTGCAGAGGCCTTGTTAGCATTCCTAGGCCTCCTGCCTGACTTGCCAGGCTGGTTGGGCACCTGCCTAGTCTTGTGCACCTCTCTGGCGCGCTGCATGGCAAAGCACTTATGCACGCAATGGCCTGCCTTCTTACAGAAATCGCAGATAGCATTAGCACCGCACTTACAGCTACTAGGTGGCGCCCCAGGGGCAGAGAAAAGGGCAGAATCGCTAGAGGACACTCCAAGAGCATCAGCATGTCGATGGCACTGGGTTTCTTCAGCAAGGAAGGCGGCCTTGAGCTCCTTCTTGTCCAAGGACTTGAGGAGGATCAGGCTAGATGCAAATTGGACATAGTCTTTGCCCAGAGCACAGATCATGGCCATAGACACTAGCTCAGCATCAAGGTCAGACAGACTGTAGGGCTTACTAGAGTCCTGGGGGTGCAGTTTCTGGATCTTAGCCATGCCCTCCTCAATCCTGGCAATGAGAGTGCTCAAGGACTCATCAGGGCGCTTCCTGATGGTAAAGAAGTCATCCCAGGTGTTGAAACGAGGGGCAGGGAGCTGCTGGACATGGGTAGACTCGAGGGTGATCCAGATCTTAATAGGGTCATCCTGAAAATCTTCAAAATGCAGCCTTTAGTCTGCAGAGCAGTGAAGAAACAGTTCACCTGCAGCCTTGTCCTGCTTCTGGTCCTACTTGGCTTGTTCCTCAGCCTGAGAGGCTGGAGGCCGAGTCTCCTTGCCAGAGACAAGCAGCCAGAGTCCCTTAGTGCATAGGCCTTCATCTCACCTTTCCAGGTAGAGTAGTTGGCCTCTGTCAGCACAGCAGGTAACTTGGTGGAGGTGGTCTTAGCAGACATGGAGCAAGGGCGATGCAAGGCTTAGGGATGGGTGTAATAGGGTGCAGGCGGCACAGGAAGTGAGCTGAGTACATTGGGAAGCAAGGATAATGGATAGGAGACCTTTAGATAGGAGACTGATAAGAGATATATGTGAAGATTGGGTTGCTGGGAGCAATAGGCTTGACCAGGGACAGAGTAGCGATGTGTATGGGGACTTCTGAAGGTGCAGAACGCGATGGGAGAGGTTCTTTAGGAGGAGTTTTCCCACTTTTTCCCCTTATCTCAGAATACTGCAAAGTGTATATTCCACCTCAGTGCTAGAAATCTGATTATACTTCTCTATCGACTATCACCTGCGCTTCCACTATTCTTTGAAGACTCTTTCCCTTATCGCTTGAAGCGCACCTCCGCTTATGTGCGCACAACCCTCACACCTCTCGCTCACGCGCGCATCTCGCGAGCCTTCGCCTCACTTATGTGCATGTTATCTTCTCGCGCCTACTAAGCACCTGTCTAGTTGACAGAATTTCCCTCCATTTTATTAGCGAGAAACTTCTCTCAGTAGCTGTCCTTTGGGTTGAGTCGTATTCTTGTGTCTAGGTCTTGCTGTAGAGTCCCCATAGGTTTTTTGTGTTTTCACCTATAGTCAAGATTCCTCACCTTCAATGGGTTCTAAGCTCGGATGAAGCCCAAGGTATCCTCCAACAAGCTTGGTAAGCGCGGCGGCTCGTCAAGCTGTAGGGCTAACAGATGTATGGCTAAGGTAGTGTCGGCTTGCCTTAGAAGTGTGGTCAAGACAGTGGGACTGGAGGTCACACTGAAAGGAGTTCTGGTGGAAAACCAAGTACTGGGATTGTACTAGTTCTAGGGAATACCAAGTATATCAAAGTAAGGAATACAATGATATGTGTCTAAGCTATATAGGTCTATCCTATAAGGTTCAGGAGAAGTCTGTATCTATGGATCTATCTAAGTCAAAGATAAGATGCCATGAAGCAGGTCTTCTATGTCAAGATAAGTACATGAGGCGCTCCAGCCTCTGAGTCCATCAATGCATGAGGCGGCATGCGTCGGTCTAGTTTCACATGAGGCAGACAGCCATCATGATGGGATCAGGAGGCCTTCTGGGCCATGGGTGATGTCATAGCAGCCTAGGCTGCTCTAGGTATCTGGCGGCATCCAGACTGCTCTAGGCTTCTGGTGGTGTTCCACCATGTTGGTAAGTTGTGAAGAGGGAACATAGAGTAAAGGCGGCATGTGATTGTAACACTTACTCTATGTTAACTTTTACCCGCTTTGGTGACCTCGGAGCTTTTTAGATAGAATAGGCCGCTCAAGGCCACTTCCTCAACTTCTTCCACCTTCTTGAATCCAACGATGGTCATGTAACTCATATGGGCTCAAATCAGTTCAAATCAGTTGTTTCCCATGGTAGTTGCTTTGGGTTTGAGAGTTCACCATGGGTGACAGCTACTTTCATATTGATGATCAAATTTGATTGTGTTCCCTTCACCACTTTTGTTTAGTTGTGGAGCTGGACAAACAAAAGAGTCCTACTTGCTAAGATATTTGGGCATGGGAAGTACCCAAAAATCACCACCTATCTGACGCTCTGCCTGACACAATTGTAGTGCTCTTGAAACTTGCTGCCATGCCTGCTAATACGACATCTAGTGGCATAGCACAAGCTACCAAGCTGTTATTTTCGGCTCTCTCAGGCTCTGTTGCTCAAAGAGACCCTTGGAAAGTGGATGTTCTTGTCTGCTCGCAGCAGCAGATGTTTCAGTAAGTGAATCAAGTATGCAATGCAGAGGTGGTACTAATTGTCATACAAACTTGTATACACAAAATCAAATCTGGTCTATCAATATGAAAGTAGCTATAAATTGATCAGAAAGGGCCACTCAGAGGGCCGCTCAGGGGGCCGTTCAGAGGGCTGTTCATACATATCTTTGAAAATATTTACAATTTGTCAATGAATTTACATTAGTGAATGTCAATAATTCTGTAAATTTATCTTCAGGCATATTACCGATGCAGACCCTAGGTCTGGAGTGCGTTTATTTATGCTTTCATTTTGATACTGTTACATATCACAGGCAAGTGTGAAACCTCTGTATCATCCTTTCTGGGAGGAACTTA
Source organism: Suillus plorans (assembly GCF_016647745.1). Classification (NCBI taxonomy): domain Eukaryota; kingdom Fungi; phylum Basidiomycota; class Agaricomycetes; order Boletales; family Suillaceae; genus Suillus; species Suillus plorans. The sequence goes on along the minus strand of NW_024537472.1, from coordinate 6,256 downwards.
TGCACTGTAATATCTATCATATGATCATGCCAGATGTTCTTCACTAATTGTACTAAGATCTGGTCAAGCATCTTATCACCTAGAATAAATCAGCTTGCGGTGAGACTAAGATAGATATACACTGCAAACAGCTCCCTCCCAATCATAACATCTGTCTTTTCATGAAAGACATCTTAGTGCTGTCATGAGTCAGTGGAATGGAACACTAGCAACTATGCTGATTTCTACTTGGCATCATCTTTACATTCATTTGTCTGACAACACTTCCATAGTTAGACTTGTTTATGCTGTATGAGGGATCCTTGACTTTCTGTATCTCACTCAATATTCATATCACTCTTATTTATCTTTAGAGCTACTCAGTGATGCGCTTGATCAATTTCATAATAATGAATCTATCTTCATTAATTTAGGTATCTGCTTGTCATTCAACTCCATTCATCCTGTCACTACATCTCAATGGTTCATCTGTTGGGGACAATAGACAATTATAATACTGAATATACCAAACAGCTTTACATTAACCTAGCAAAGAAGAGCCCCTTCAGTGACAAATTCCGTATTATACGGGCCACCCGACCTACATAATATCCCGTATGAGACGGGCCAGCGGATTATGGGCCCATGTTGTGTATATTCTCGATGATGACAGATGGGCCGGGACACATATTATTTCCGATGGAGACGGGTGGGCCCATGTATGCCAATGATATATATATCCTTGATGTTGACGGATGGGCCGGGGGAATATGATCATTCATGGAGATGGGTGGGCCCATCAGGGTAATATGTAGAGTAGGATATTATAGACAGCTGGGCTGAAGAGAGATGTAAGGCAAATATTGTTATATAGACGGGCGGGCCGACGGGGGTGTATTACATATATGGGTGGGCCGAGGTAGGGGAATATTACATAGATGGGTGGGCTGACGCGGGGTGTATTACATATACAGGTGGGCCGACATAAAAAGTATTACATATACGGGTGGGCCGACGAAAGGGATATCAAATAGACGGGTGGGCCGAGGGTGTGATAAAATATTTATTACATAGACAGGTGGGCCGAGGTGGGGTATAATTATATAGACGGGTGGGCCAACATAGGATGTATTACATAGACGGGTGGGCCGACGTGGGGGATAATACATAGATGGGTGGGCTGATGTGGGGGAATTGTACATAGATGGGTACATATATGGGTGAGCCTAGATATGTATAAATGTCAAATTTTCAGTGCAAAACCCCAAACCGAGATTTACCAACCCCCGAACCCCGAAATTGTGGACTGCCGGGTCTCGGGTTTCGGGGTTCGGGGGTCCCGGAACTCGGAACTCAGTATGTGAGACAACAAAAATATATTTCAAACACGGGTAAGTCAATGTGTTTGTCAATCAACTTGATTGTAAATTATATTTTATTGATCTCCCCAAATTTCCCAAGTTCTGAGTTCCGAGCTCCGGGACCCCCGAACCCCGAAACCCGGCAGTCCACAATTTCGGGGTTCGGGAGTTGGTAAAATGTGTATGGATAGATGAAAGGTTGATTTAAACATTTTTGAAAGATGTCCCATATGAAATGTTAAGTCCCGAGTTTTGAACTCCGGGTTTCGGGACTCCGGGTTTCGGGACTTCGGGCTTCGGGACTCGGCACTCCAGAAACCCGGAAATCGAAACTTGGGACTTGACATTTCATATGGGATATCTTTCAAAAATGTTTAAATTAACCTTTCATCTATCCATACACATTTTACCAACTCCCGAACCCCGAAATTGTGGACTGCCGGGTGTCGGGTTTCGGGGTTCAGGGGTCCCGGAGCTCGGAACTCAGAACTTGGGAAATTTGGGGAGATCAATAAAATATAATTTACAATCAAGTTGATTGACAAACACATTGACTTACCCGTGTTTGAAATATATTTTTGTTGTCTCACATACCGAGTTCCGAGTTCCGGGACCCCCGAACCCCGAAACCCGGGACCCGGCAGTCCACAATTTCAGGGTTCGGGGGTTGGTAAAATGTTTATGGATATATGAAAGGTTGATTCAAACATGTTTGAAAGATGTCTTTCATCTCAAAAATCGAGTCCCGAGTTCCGGGTAAGACATCTTTCAAACATGTTTGAATCAACCTTTTGTATATCCATAGACATTTTACCACCCCCAAACCCCGAAATTGTGGACTGCCGGGTCTCGGGTTTCGGGGTTCGGGGGTCCCGGAACTCGGGACTCAATATGTGAGACAACACAGATATCTTTCAAAAGTTTGTAAATCAATTTGTTTGTAAATCAAATTTATTGTAGATCAAATTTTATTGATCTCCCCAAATTTCCCAAGTCCCGAGCGCCGACCCCCGAGACCCGGCAGTCCACAATTTCGGGGTTCGGGGGTCCCGGAACTCGGGACTCAATATGTGAGACAACACAGATATCTTTCAAAAGTTTGTAAATCAATTTGTTTGTAAATCAAATTTATTGTAGATCACCCCCGAACCCCGAAATTGTGGACTGCCGGGTCTCGGGGTTCGGGGTTCGGGGGTCCCGGAACTCAGGACTCGATATGTGAGACGACATATCTTTCAAAAGTTTGTAAATCAATTTGTTTGTAAATCAAATTTATTGTAGATCAAATTTTATTGATCTCCCCAAATTTCCCAAGTCCCGAGCACCGACCCCCAACCCCCGAGACCCGGCAGTCCACAATTTCGGGGTTCGGGAGTTGGTAAAATGTTTATGGATATATGAAAGGTTGATTCAAACATGTTTGAAAAATGTCTTTCATCTCAAAAATCGAGTCCCGATGTCCTGCATGATACGGGAATCATGCATGGACATAACTACTACTAGGAATAACCCTCAAAAGATTATGTCTGTTAGCACAGTCCTCAGACTAGTCACCCCATACCTTGGTATCAAACCTCGGTCCTATATTTCAAGTTTTATATGGAAGAAGAAGAAAAAGTCATATGTTAAATGGGAATCACAGAATGACCTAGTTTATATGTGAAGTAAAATGAAGGTTAAGGTATTGCCTTACCTTTGGCTTATTCACTTTGGCTAGAGAAAACCATTGAGAAAAGCTCAAAGCTTAACAAAAACCTATCTAAAAAGCCCGTGTCTTGCATATTGTATTTGTATCATTGTTTCTATCTTGTTTTCTCTAGCATTGTTCTTTTATTTTCTTTTATTTAGGATGCTATGACCTACCAGATACTCCAGAAAATATTATTCTGAGTATGATGTCATAATGATGTCATATAGCTCCACAGAAAGTTCTAGACTATTCTGTTGGAAATTATGATGTAATGTATGAGTCATAATGATGTCATAGGCTCTAGAATATTCTAGCTCCACTATGATGTCATCTCTGATGTCATTGCTCCATTTTTTATTTGTATTTTATACTTTTATTGGGTTTCACCCAATATTCTGATTGGTTCTCTCTTTATTTTATTGTTTGCGAACCTACATTACTTTCCCACACAAAATGTATATAAGGAGAGCCCATTCTCCCCAAAAAAAGAGATCCCTCTTCTAGGAAATTTTCTTCTCAGAGAACCCCTCAGTTGAACAAGACATCTCACTTGTCAAGATCTCCCACTTGTGGCAGAACAAGTGCAGGGAAACGTATCCCTTGAGAATACAAGTTTCTTACGATAAGAAGCTTACGTTACTGTTTATTTGACCAACCAGTCTTTGGTCCACGTGATTTTTTAGAGACCGTTGTCTCTCCCGTTTACTGTTTGTTTGACCAAATCGTGCCTTGGTCAACGTGATTATTCTTGAGACCATTGTCTCACCAGTGCTATTTGTGCCTATTTGACCAACCAGTCTTTGGTCAACGTGATATCACAGAGACCCCTTTGTCTCTACTCCTATTCGTGCCTATTTGATCAACTCGTGCCTTGGTCAAATCTACCCAGTTCATTTCAGTGCCTAGAACGTGCAATCTAGGCAAAGCTATTTGTACTTCAGACCACAGTTCTGAATCTAGGTAGCAAATCCTAGACAAAGCAATTGGAGGTACACATAAAAGCTCCGGCTAAGTTGATCACCTGATTGGTTTAGCGAGCCTCCCAAGAACTCACACGTTATCTACCACGAAAGAAGAAAAGTCGTAGACCGTGTTAATCGAGGACTGGCAAGAAGTCTTATCCAAGTGTAATTGTGGTGTCATTACATTCTTACACACTTTATATAAGACCCTCGGTTATTAAGACACTGAGTTCCGAATTAGTGCCGAAGCTTGAAACTTGAAATCAGTGGAAAATGAAATCTCGCAACAATGTACACATGAAGATGTTTTATTTCCTTTGACAATTCACCGAGTGTCTTGTACTAACCTGACAACACAGTCCCGGCTTCAGGCTTCAGGGCTCGGTACACGACACTCGGGGAATTGTGAAATTTCTATTTCCTTGGACATTTCACTGAGTTCCGAGGTCCGGGCGCCGAATTCCGAGTTCCGAGCCGAGTGCCGAGTGCCGAGTGCCAAGCTCAAAACTTGAAATCAGTGGAAAACGAAATCTTGCAACAATGTACACATGAAAATGTTTTATTTCCTTTGACAATTCACTGAGTGTCTTGTACTAACTCAGGGAATTGTGAAATTTCTATTTCCTTAGACATTTCACTGAGTTCTGAGTTCCGAGCGCCGAGTTCCGAGTTCCGAGTGCCGGATGCTGAGTGCTGAAGCTTGGAACTTGAAATCAGTGGAAAACAAAATCTCGCGACAATGTACACATGAAAATGTTTCATTTCCTTTGACAATTCACCGAGTGTCTTGTACTAACCTGACAACACAGTCCGGGCTTCAGGCTTTGGGTTTCGGGGCTCGGTACATGACACTCGGGGAATTGTTTATGGAAATGAAACATGTTCATGTGTACATTGTTGCGAGATTTCATTTTCCACCGATTTCAAGTTTCAAGCTTCGGCACTCAGCCACTGGTCGGTAGTCAATATAGGCAAATGGTAATGAAAAATGAAAGTTGTTATTACGCTTAACTTCCTTACCGAAGGTTGTAGTCCGAGTCTAGGGGAGTGTATTGGTAGTCTTTTCTTGTCCATCAGTTATCATTTAACCGAGATATAAGCTAAAGAAATCTGAAACATCGGCAATAATGAAAAATGAAAGTTATTATTATGTTTAAGTTCCTGAACAAAAGTTGTAGTCCGAGCCAAGGTGAGTGTATTGGTAGTTTTTTCTTGTCAATTGGTTATCTCGTTACTCGGTACTCGGTACAAGGGAATCAGTACTTGGTATTTGGTTCTGATACTTGATACCCGAGAATCAGTAGTGGGGTACTCGGTACTCGGTTCTGATACTTGGTACCCGAGAATCAGTAGTCAGGTACTCAGTACTTGGTTCTAATTCTCGGTACCTGTGAATCAATAGTTGGGTACTCCAGCCAATAGTCCCGAGTCCCGAGTACTGATACTTGGTATTCAGTAGTCAGGTTTGGAACTTGGGTCTTGGTTTGGTTATCATTTGACTGAGATATTGGTAGGCAATATTGGCACTCGGAGCTCGAATACTGACTATCAACTATCAAGTGTCGGGACTTGGTAATCGGTAGTTGAGACTTGGTGCTTGAATGGATATTGCATATATACATAAAAATACAAAATATGTTCCTATGTGTTCATTTCTAGGTGAATAGTATCTCAATCATCTATTCAACAATAGAAACAATGTATCAGGAGCTCAGGACCATAGGGTAATCCTTTATTGTATAGTGTACCTCCCCCTCTTCTGGTGGTTCACCTGCTGGGGTTTTTTCCCTGTAGGACTGGACCTCAAGGACTGTAGGGAGTCTATTCCTGAGCATATTCGGAGTAGATATATCATATAACCAGCCCAGGACACACAGGATCCTTTTCCAGGAACAAAGCATAGACAATTGCACTTGTGATATTTTTTCACGATTTTCAGTATCTTGCCCTTGCATCCATGATCCAACCTTTTAATATATAATGAGCATAGCTTATATTCTTGCTTCTTATGACCAAGATCAGCTCACAATAGGCTGGAGTTTGTGAGCTAGTGTGTATACTTGCCATTTCGCCTGATAAGGGGCCCATGCCTTCAAAACATTGAATCTTCATAATCAGAAACCTGGGGTACATTTCAAATATCTTAAGTATCATAGACATAAATTTACAGACAAATCAACCAAGAATTGAGTACTGAGGAAGTGAAATGGGTAAGAAATTGAGTGTGGGAAACTTCAAAGACCCAAAGCATCGAAATGGTTAGT